>NW_027466943.1:432500-705000 GCF_046128005.1 Genypterus blacodes | reverse complement strand
CTCTGGCAGGTTTTAGCAGTGGCAGCTATGGAGACTGGACAACCTTCACACTCGCTCTCTGATTTAATGGATCAATGTCTTGCAGTCGGTAAACTAAACTCAAGCTACCTCACAGCATGAAACACAAGCAGGGAGATGGGAATTGACGTAGAAGAATTACACAGTGAAAACCAAGACTAGACTTGATTAGTACGTATTCACTGACCAACCAGGGTGCATACATTGGCTTTTGTCAGGTTGATCGGAAATACCACCTGAACTTCTCTCTTTGTGCTTTTTCCCTTCAGTGGGTGCTGGCATTTGAGATCTTTATCCCACTGGTCCTCTTCTTCATCCTCCTGGGTCTGAGGCAGAAGAAGCCAGCTATTCCTGTCAAAGAAGGTAGGCACTGTACATACAGGAGAAGGTGGCAATTAGGGTGAAAGGGTGTTTGCTACTTCTTCTACTTGATCTGACACTTACGTTGCTCTCCTTTTACATGCATATTGAAAGCAATCAAAACATTGCACAGCAAACTGACACACTCTTTTCATTTTGGTTTCAAATAAGACAAGAAAATCAAATAAAATGGCACTTTGAATTCACCCGCATACACATTCACACACCGCGCTGTGATCAGTTCTGTATGAGCTCACACACACAAACATCTGCTGGGTCCTAAACAGAGCCAAGTTACGTAGAGGGTTATTCTGTTTAGTTCCTGGCTCACCCCATGGATGAGTCCACATCATTAACAATCTTTTTTGAATAGGTTTTTCATGTATTTATTGCCTTTGTAGGTAGATATGATGTTTATGTTTCTAAGTAGTAATCAACTTGGTTAAAATCAATCCTTGGTTAAATTATGGTGTAATTAATGCTTCCTCGTAATTTATTTATATAAAATCTTTTGTTAAACTTTGCTAATGTGTTTTTTGTTTGTTTTAAAGCAATGTGCTAAAATTTCTTTCTATAACACAGTGTAATGGATTCTCTGTAGGCATGATTTGATCAATGCGGCTGTCACATGTATGCAACATACAGTGGGTTTAATCAAATACTTCTTATTTCACAAATGTGGTAGTGCTGGTGGTTCGAATTGATGTGCATTGTTTTCAGGAAATTACCCCCCAGACCTAAAAAAAAAAGCCCCCTTTGAGTGTATGTTAAACCTACTATGGAGGAGCTGATGGATGTTCTCAATGTCTTTCATACTGTAAGTTATGAGAAAGAGGATGTAAGAGATTGCTGGATAGAGACTGGATGGAGGCCTGCACTAGCATACAGGTGTTACGATGACATCTTCTGCTCTTTCCTCCTCCTCATTAAATTCCATGCTGATGTTGTTTTCAATATGAAAGTGATCATCACTGCTGAGTCATGCTGGCTGATAGCTGCAGTCATAAAGATGTGAAGCGGTTCTATACAGACTATTCATTCATTTCATAGAGGCACATTACTTTGCAAATGCTGGTGTGAGCTTGCTATTCGTCAACCACAACAACTGTGTTGTAGTTTCTGTATCTTTAGTTAACTTTTTGATGTTTGCCCTGTCATTTGTGGAAGTTGTGTTTTTCATGTTTTTAATGTTGCCTGTAGTACCCAATTTATTTTGCTCTTTGTTCTTATATTCCACCTCTGTCTTGTCTATCTTTCAATCTGTTTCTCTTTTTCTGTTTTTCCATCTGTGTCTTTCTTTCTTTCCGGTGCATGATGCATGGTCTCTACATGTTGGATGGACCAGTGTGTAAGTGTCATTGTCAGTAAATTCCCGGGCTTACTTATTAATTCTCGATTTTGTGGTATACCTCTCGAATTACCCTGATGTCCTAATCTTAAATGGTGATGTGTTCACGTGTCTGTGTATCTTTTCCAATAACCTATGTGCAAAAAATGTGTGTGAGGTTGAAATGAAAAATATCGTCCTCTGATTGCAGTTATATTCCTCTCGGGTCAGATGCACCTTGTCTTGGGTCTCTTTTGCTCTGTGCTCCATCATCTGCACAGTCCTAGTTCACTGATGCTAAAGACAATTATTTGTCTAAGTCATTGTGTGGAAGAGCCTTAGCCACCACGTCTTCAACTTTGCAAGAGGTCTTTCTGACAAGAAAGTGTGAAGTAAACTGGGCTTTTACAAATACACTAGCCGCTGCTCAGAGAGGAACATACCTGTACAAATACCAATACAAAGGCTCCAGCGTGGAAACATCTGATCTATAACTCAAGCTGTCACATATCATATCAAATGGCTGCATAGTCAGTCATGAAGTGATTGTTTTGTTTGAAGGACAGGAAAGTGATTTGCATACACTTAAGATTTTCAACTAGAACATAGTGTAAGAAGTATAAGAATGCCTGTTTCCGTTTTAAAGAAACCATGGTCCCATCAAATGCAAAATTATTGTATGGAACAAACCAGAATTAGATTTTTTCATGCTGCTTCCAGGGTTTATTGTCCAGCCATTACTTGTCTGTCTGTCTTTGTGTGTGCTTCTGTTTGATTCAGTCGTATACATAAATTGAGTTTGCCACTGTGTGTGATTACTCATTTAATTAATTTCTATTTGTTCCATGGAATTCATGGTACTCAGTGTGTCCTACTTAACTCTGTCTCTTTAAAAATCCAGGTTTAATTGAATGATGGACTCAGATGTGTGTTTAACACGTTGACGTCATGACCTTCCTCAGCTTGTTGGCCAGAGAAGACAAATGCCAATAACTTTATTTACTCGGTTTATTTGTTTCTACCCAACTTCATTTCTACATTTCTACATGCTCATTAGCGATGCAACAACATTTTAGTTCAAAATAAACACTTTTACATTACTTAACCTTCTTAAATAATAGGCTCTTTGGATGTGTGTTAGGCTAAAGACTTAGCGTCTCTAACAATCTGTTCAGTTTCCTGAGGTTTAATAACAGGACTGTAAGTGCTGGCAATTAAGCTTTAGTTTCTATTCTCAGATAAAACCCATTCAAGAGGTTTTCACACTTTACTTAAATGCTGAAGTGGAAGCATTTTGGAGTGAAGGGGACATGACTTAATACAAGTCTCAAACAATGGAGGGCATATCTTCAGAATGAAAACAACATGTGTCTACATGTGTCAGCCGTAAAACATGTCTAGTCCTTTATGTCATTTGAGAAAAGGGGATACAAAAAAAGAGAAAGCTGGAGGATATTGGGGAGTGTTTTAGTGGGTGGGTGGATAGATTAGACTCAGCAGACAGTAGCCATGGTAACATGGACTGTTGCATGTATTTGTAAGAACTGAACTTTATATTTTCTCTCCTTTCTTTTTGAAAGCAAGTCTTGCCAGCATTTATAGACCAATGAAGAAACATATCATGGGTCACAGTATGATGAAAGCCCTGTGTCTTCACCTGTTCCTCTCTGGCCATTAGCTGCGGTCTGTCTATGGCTCCCCTGCCATTCTTCTTCCTTTACAGCTTCTAACAAAAATTCTGTCCCTCTCTGTGTTTTTCTTCCTTGTTGCACTTTGGTTTGCTCCTTTGCTTTTCGCTGAATGAAAAATCCCAAACCATTCCTCCCACCTACCTGCCCGCCCATCGTTGTTTGTGTTGTGTTGCATTTCTTCTCTTCTTCCCTCCTTTCCCTCTTTCTTCCTTCCCTCATTTCCAGCCTTTTACAGTGCAGCCCCCCTCACCTCCGCTGGCATCATTCCCATCATGCAGTCGCTGTGCCCAGATGGACAGAGAGATGAGTTCGGTTTCCTGCAGTACAAGAACTCAACGTGAGTCCAGTTTGTTTGTTTACAAGTTTCTTTTAGAGCGACTCTTTGAAACCTGTCAGTGGATTGTTCCTTTTATTGTTTATTCAATAAAGAAAAGACTTCATTGAGGTAAGCAATAGAGAAGACAATACTTCCAAATCAGTCATGGAGTTTGGGTTGGATGCATTCAGCTGGATATACATTACAAATTAAACACAATTAAGAATAGTGGAGATGACCCTGCAGTTAATGCGTGTTTACATTTGTCTTTGAAGTGTTCTAACAAACTGTATGACAAAATCTGGCAAAAAGGTGTTTGAGCAGGCATAAAACAAAATCACATGCAGTTTAAAGAATGTTTTGTTGTTTTTCTGTTATACAATAATGTTGTTATGCTGACTTATGTGGCATTTACATTATAATAGTGATTTTCACAAAGGAGAGGCTTGCAGCTCATATATAGATCTTTTTCTTCCAATCAATTAAACAGCACTAGAAGAAGAACTGAATTGGAACACCAACAGTCAAAGGGAGTAAATCATTACAAATGAGGCGAACTTCACAGTACCATCAAGACATCTGAAGCTCATTCATTAAGCTTCACTAATATTGATAAGCGCCCTGGTGTCCCATTACTGGCACATTTTTGGAAAGTGTCCTGTGTAAAAGCCAATTAAAATAGGAATGTTAATGATCTGCTCCATATTTAATAGTCACATTGTGTGTGTGTGTGTGTCAGAAGAAGAGGGTGAAAGAGAGAATTACACCCGTTCTGAAAATGCAACATAAATTTAAAATAAATGTCTCTCTCTCACTCTCTCTCTCTCTCTCTCTCTCTCTCTCTTTCTCTCTCTCTCTCTCTCTCTCGCAAGCACACACACACACATAGACACACACACATACACACACGTCATTATTTACAGGGGCAAATTGTCCGAAAGAATTACTGTCCAAACAACCAACAGAACAGTCATCATTACCTATAATTGAATGTAGAGGAGCAATTAATCTTTCTCTGCTCACTCTTGTGATTTGCAACCTCTCTAAATGTATCCTCCTTAATGCACAATCTGCGTCTCATTCCATCATCTCTGTCACATCTGGCCCTTTACTGTCTGCTCTGATTTCTTCGTCTGTCTTCTGTTCAGCTCTTCCTCTCTTTTGTCATTAATTATATACAGTATGAATGTATAAAAGTTTGTAAAAAATATCATCTGTGCAGTGTAGAAAATGTTTGTTGTGTCCATGTATGCCCATAAGTGTTACCCAGCTGCTGGAGCGGATCAGCGAGGTGGTTGAACAGAACCATCTTTTCACCTCGGACCGGCCTGGTTTGGGCCAAGAGCTGGAGGACCTGCAGCAGCATCTTGAGAGCCTCAGCTCTACTTCACTGCCATTGGACCACACATTTAACAACAGCCAAGGTCTGCTCGATGTTGCTTTGATGCCAGATGTGATGTGATGCAAATTGAAATTATAGCGTATTATATCAAATTGAGCAGAACCTTTGTTTGTCATTGATGGTTCTTATGCGCAAGTTACCAGTACTGACTTGTGCTTATGGTGAATGAATGCAGTTCTGTGTGTCCTGCTTATGTCATTTGGGGAAAATATTGGAATTGAAAGTTTAGATCATTCAGCCCCCAGACTGGCAGGTTAACTGTGGACATTTCAAAGATTTCATTTCATGTAAATCTGCTCCACTGTGGAGCTCATCGGGGGCTGATAAATCAGACTGTGGTTGTGCTGAATAACTTCCAAGTGTGAATGAGTAACTGTGAGTGTGAAGCAGAGTGTTACTGTATTAGACCTCCTTTCCGCACCAAATATACCCCATCAGGTCTCATTTAATGCATTTAGTTCATATTGAATGCAAAATTTATTATGAACACATATGTATATTTCTTGCATATTTGTGTGTTGCAGTTTTCACACTGGCCAGTGTTTTAAAGAACCAATCAGTTTTCCAACAGTTCCTGGTGAGGAATCTGTCTCTGCCCACCAGCACAGCCAGCCTGCTGCTCAACACTCCAGTCAGCCTCAAAGAGGTCAGTCTACTTTTAGTTTGCTTAACGTTTGATTGCTCACTTCAGTTGACTTCTTTTTATTCAGTTCTTTTTACTCAGTTCATTTTGTCCAAGTGGCATTTTTAACATGACATGTTTAGATTAGATTAGATTAGATTAGATTAGATTCAACGTTATTGTCATTGAGCAGAGTACAGATGCAACCTAATGCAATGCAGTTAGCATCCAACCACAAGCGCAAAAATGTACTATATTATACACAGAATTAATTGTGACATTTAAAACAAATATCTCTACAAATTTTCACCCACTGTTCCATCTGCAATAAGGCCACCAATTCCAAAAATACATTAATATCATGGACATGTGTATTTAAGATTAAACAAAACAAAAATCCTCTCATTTATTGAATAAACAACGTAGCAGAAATGGATGCTTTCTGTCTCACAGACAGTGTGACACAAACAGCTTGATCCACGACAACCACTCTCCAGAGGAATGTAAACAGGAAATGAATATGCTAATTACTGCACAAATATTTGTCAACATGTCTACAGTGTCAGTTTCCAATAATACATCCTCTCTTACGTCTTACTCAAAAGAGCTCCACATTTCAGAAGGCAGTGAGCTGGCAGCTTATCTGCTGTGTGTGTGTGTGTGTGTGTTTTGTCTTGTCATGCCATTAGGTCCTTTTTTCCTTCCATTCATTCACTACTTTCTTGTATATCGTCTTAAGCTTGCTGACACACTGATAGAGAAACACTGAATGTGTGTGTATTTGTGCGTGACTGTGCATGTTTGTATGTATATATGGAGTTTATACATTGTGCACATATTGGTGTAAGTATTTTTGTGTACCATTCTAGTTGACAATGTGTTTGCAATGATGCTCTCATGTATGTATTTGCTTATCTGTATGTGTGTGTTCTGTAGGTGTACAGTCTGATCTTTGGCACATATCCCAGAGATGCTGGGCCTGGTCACAGTTGGATTCAGGGAACAACAGATTTGGGGCCTAAACCTGGAGACAAAGTCCTTCATCTGGAGGTAAACTCCAAAAATGCAGGCTCAAATTAATGTGTATGCAAATACACACACACACACACACACACACACACACACACACACACACACTTGTACACTCATACCATACTAGTAATGAAAGCATCCCCAACATATCTATTTAAACCACATTCAACACAGTACTGAATGAAGTTGAAAGGGCACATGTTAAAACATATATTAGCCCAAATTTTAGATGAATTATACTTTGCAGTATAAGTTGATGTTTACAAAATGTGTCCACCAAGACAAGAATTTCCTACCTCCTACTACGTGGGCAGTTTCATTTACGCTGAGAAGCAGCTTCTCTGTCAAACAACCTGGCAGCATCCATGGAGAAACAAATGAGAAATAAATGGGTTTGTTAAATTTGTAAATAAATTAGTTGTTTAATTATAGTCTGCAATTAAAATGCTCTGCGGACCTTGCAGATATTTACACACTATACCACACAAGGACGAGCTCCTCACAGCAGCGCATTTATTTTGAGTCATGGGATGATTCATGGAAGCAGCCTTTATAGAAAACACACAAAATCTGAAGCAGTGAGCATCTTTGCTCATTATGATTACTAACTAGAAGGAATGTCACTAAAACTCAGCAGAGAGTGAGTCAACAATGCTCCATCTAATGAAATTGACAATAGCTCAAATTTATTGCCGGTAGCAAGCATTAGTTAATTTACAGGTAATTAATTGTAAAGTTAATTAATAGTTAAAGCTGGTACAATCACTTTTTGCTGTGGCGTGATCAGTAATCTAATCAATGTAATGGTGATTGTCATTGATTCTAGAGTAAAACACAAAATTAGTCAATCAATCAGTAACAATGTTGTATCATGTAGCCACTGTTGCTTAAGAGCTGAAGGCCTCACACATGGCACACACTGTGTTAATATTGCATTACAACTGAAATCCATCCTGACCACATTAAAAGTGTGAACACTATCCAAAATGTGTCAGACATGGTCGTAGAAACAGATTTACCAGCATATAACCATAACACGCTGTGATTAGTCCTGATATGTGGTTTAAACAAAGAAACTATCTAACGCGCACCCTTGCGCACACAGCTTAGTGACATTTAAAACCTTTATCGTCCTTATTACAGCTCTATTGATTTGTTCTATACAGAAATGTGACTGAGTAGCCTACTGTGCTTCCTCACTAGTGATGTTTTGATTTCCTCTCCCAGGAGAAACTATTAGGAGGGCTACACACTCTGGATGGAGGCCTGATTCACAAAGCCTTGCTTGACCCAACCAAAGCAGCCCATAGGCAGGCTCTGCTCAAACTGATGTCCCAGGCTTTGGGCCTCTCTGAAGTTACAGGAAACCAGAAAAATGACCAACAGGGCCTGAAGGAGGTGGAGGTATACTTGCCATTTTACTGTGTGTATCAAACTAAAAGTTTTGTACTGAATGATTGGGTACACAAACACATTCATACGATTTATTTATTCTAGTGATGATTTCTAGTAACAACACTGTCAACTACTTTCTATTTATTCACACTAAACAATCCATTACCTGCCCGAAATGTGTTTCTTCTAAATCCTCTCTCACAGGGGGTCATTCTGACTGGTGCCATGCTGGAGGTCCTCACCTGTGGAGAGGGTGAGGCCAGTGATCTGAATAAGATCCTCTTGGTGCCTGACAGGCAGCAGTCGGTGCTACAGGCCTATCGCAGTGTCGTTTGCAGCGGAGGGGAAAATCAAAGGTCGGAACGCTTCAAGCAGATGAGCAAGGAACTGAGAGAGCAGATCAACACCCAGAGTGTAACTGAAAGGGTACAGCAATTTGACTCTGTCATTACATTCAAATTGTACTTGATTCTTATACCTGGGCAGTGAGGGGAGTTATGCTTGGGAACTGGAATATCCAGCTTTCTCATCTGCAGCATTAAGGTCAAGTATCTCTGCTCTCTGCTTTACGTTGCACACACTGAGTAGCATTTCATATGCAGCTTGATTAATTGGCATTTCCGTCAACTGTCAATTGTGCTCTGAATAATACACAAGAAGAGGAAGAAATCATCAGCCATTAACATTAAGGATTACACAAACCTTTTCTTTTTGCACTTGTGCACATAAGTTGGTCATCCTGGTCTGGGACATTCTGAAAAATGCAAAATGATAAAAGCATCTAGACCCTTGGCTTTGTGGAAATGGTGCTTCCACAACTGTTTAGAGTTTTGAAATATTCTCCAATATAGATAAATGTGACGTACAGCCTGCTTAGCACAACCAACACTGAGTATAGCCTATCACTGCATTTGGTGCCAAGACACCACATTTCTGTCAGTGTAATTTTCAGACAGTCCCTTTGACAGCAGTGAGTTAGAGACAACAGTTATGTTAGTTATTTTAGTTATGTTCGGAGCACAGCATATGTGCTAACTTGCTCTCTTCCTCCTCCATCCCCCACTACAAGCTTCATCTGGAGCAGGCCAACACCTTGGCACCTCTCTCCCAGTCCCACCTTGCCATCCTATTAAAGGACCTTGCTGATGTGGAAAGGCTTCTCAAAGATGTAGATCTCCTCTCTGGCCTGGCCCGCCTGCTCCCTAAAGGGGCCTGTGCCGGTCGAAGTGCCCCCTCCCCAACAAATATGACCTCCTGGCCCCTCAACGCTACCACCTGGAGCCCAAACGTGACTGAAAGTCACGGAGAAGAAGGGGAGGAAGGGTCAGAAGGAGGGGGAGGAAGAGGGAAGGAGGAAGCAGACAATCCTCATTCTCAGTTCTCAGCCTTTGTGCAACTTTGGGCAGGTCTTCAGCCCATTCTGTGTGGGAACAACAGGTTAGTCAGGCCAAGACGGTAGAGATTGAGTTCACTCTCCTGCACAGAAGGTCTGCATTAAGCCTCATAAGTCCCTTTTTCCATTTTAAGCCTTACCAATGGCCCAATGGGTCAAATTTGACCCATTTTGCCGAAACACCACACCACTTTGTTTTAACCGAAAGTAACCCAAAATGTATAAAGAAATTCAACATTGAATATTTTTGTGCAGCTACTGCAAATGTTTCCACATAGAGGCTGTTCTATAACTGATATTAAATGAAGTGCATGATTTAAAGACAATTCAGAATACCAAATATGCAGTTTTATAATCTACTGTAGTAGTGAAGCCGGTGTTGATTGTTTATTATAATGGTTATAATAAAGCCTATAATCACAGGATGTTTGTCCCTTCTTCTAGGGGACAAAGAGAGACTAATTATGATGGTCCATACTGTGACAGGATAGAATATTAACAGTATGTATGGTATAGGATCGATTGCATTTGTATGTAAGGTTAACATATTCAGCTGTTAACTCACAGGGCCTTAATTGATCATTTGTCTCACTCTCTTTTGTGTTATCCACACATCCATTAGATATTATATCAAAGGGTAGATGAGGAAGCTGAGAATCCTGCTGCAATATGTAACATTTGACTTAACGGGTACCATATAAACCTGTAGCTTGTGGTAACATTTATGAGGAGGCTTCTTTTTTGGCTTCATTTTGTTTTTCATTTTAACAGCTATGGTTGTAACAGGTGTCATATAAACAGTAGATGAAATTGTGAAGCGTTTGGAGGTGGCAGATTAGTTGTGTGCGGAGAGAGGGAATATAGGTAAGGCTATAAAGTTAATGGCCTTTAACCAGTGGCTCTACTTGCAGGATCATTGAGCCGGAGGCTTTGAAGCAGGGAAACATGAGCTCTCTGGGCTTCACCAGCAAAGAACAGAGGAATCTGGGTTTACTGGTGCATTTGATGACTACAAATCCCAAGATCCTTTACTCGCCCATTGGCTCCCAGGTGGATAAGGTGATTCAGAAGGCAAGTAGACAACGCTGTCCTTGATGTACTTGTTTGGTTGTACTTTATTCCAACAGACATAATAAGTTTGTTCTCAGGAGAGAGTCCATGTCCAATTTCGTGCATTTTCACAGTTTCCCTTCAATTGAAACAGACACTCTAATACACCACCAGAGATATACAATATTGTGGTTTTATGGTAGATTCAAGGAACAAATTTGGTTCTGAAGGAATTGTGTATTTTGAATTATCAGTATTTTGTATGCAAAATACATTAATCATACCTTGCTGATTAGTAGGGAGTCGGATGCGCATTAGGCCTTCATCTGGTCTATAGCATGCAAGGCTGGTTCTCTATGATTAAAGATGGTTACCACACAGTCTAACTATAAGCTGTAGCCCAATTGATGTCCTATCTTATTATGTGGGCTGCAGAGTAAGTGGCTGAGGTTGGAGGTGTTGAAATGAGTATATTAAGAAGTGAACAGCCAATGGAGACAGCATGAACAAGGGGATGAATGAATAAAACAATAGGGAGAAATAAAGATAAAACTCTTCACTTGTTTTCGCTCTTAGGCAAATGAGACCTTTGCGTTTGTTGGGAATGTGACACATTATGCCGGGGTCTGGCTCAACATCTCAGCACACCTCAGGACTTTTCTAGAGGAAGGCAGGCTGCACAATCACCTGGCATGGCTACAGCAGGTACAATCAGATAAAGGAATGGTAATGGATATGTAAATGTATATTGTAATAAATATATGGAAATGTATCTGTCCCTCTCTTCATCAGCATTTCCCCCGAAGCCCAGTGTGCTGTGAGTTTACGCTTCCTGTTTGCTCTGCAGTTGTCCTCAGAGCTTCGTCAGCACCCAGAGCTGCTGAATGCCACAGACAGTGAGCTGATGCAGGGTCTGTTGGAGGGAAACTACAGCCTGCCTAACACCTCCACCCTGCTGGAGCAGCTGGACACCATTGACAATGCTGCCTGTGGTTGGACCCGCTTCATGTCTAAGGTCTGTATCGTGTCAAAGTATGGGCCATATGGATCCATCATTCAGCCAGAGCAACAGTGGGCTTCTAATAAATACATGACACAAGCCTATCATTGCCATCCACCCCTGATAGGATGGATATGGTAGTACTTGATTGTACATTTATTGTTTTTTGATCTACCATTAGCCCTGTAATAGACTGGGGGGCTGTGCATCATTTTGCTGCACCCCTCCAAGTTTATGTCCAGTGTATGGGAACAGCCAAATTCACCAGCCCAGTACTGTATTGGGTTGACGCTAACAAATAATAGACACAGATTTATCAAGGATGGATGTCAAAATTAAATGCGTCAGTTGCCATCAAATATGATCGTATACCTGTATATTACATTGCTCATTCATACAGTATGTGTTAATTGCTTGGAGACACCGTTTACAGACAGGAAAAGGCAATGAAACACTATCGTATTGATCCAAGTGCAACCATGCAGACTATGCTGTAAAGGGAGTTTTTAGTCATTGCACTCAGCTCTAAAAATAGCTTTCGGAAGTCATCCTCTAAGAATAGTTTTGGAAGTCATCACTGCCATAGAAGATTATGTCTGCTTTGTCTTTGGCTTAAAGGTTAGCGTGGATATCTTCAAGGGCTTTCCAGATGAGGACAGCATCGTCAACTACACCTTAAACCAAGCCTACCAAGATAATGTGTCTGTGTTTGCCAGTGAGTGTTTGCCACAACAAAGCAACTGTATCAGTTTGTGACCATGGGTCCAACAAATGCATGTGCAGTAGAAAATCCTGGTTGTAGTTCTTGTTCCTCTGTGACTTAATGAAAATATGTCTTCAGAGAGATTCAAATCCCAACATCCATTCAAACGTGTTTAACACCGCCGCCACTGTGCTACACTCAAGAGAAAAAGAGAAACTATAGTGACCTAATTGCTTTATTTGTCACAGCATGAACTCATGTCTATCATGGGATAAATATGCCATTCTGAAAAAGAGAAGATTTTTAAGATATTAAGAATAAGGTAAAAACCAATATTGAAAAATGCCCAATCATGCCACTGGATACAAATCCACATTAGAGTTTAATCGGCTCTTCTCCAATGCAGAAAATCCATGACCTTTTTGGTTGACGTAACAATTTAAAAGCTTATCCACTGAGTAAAAAAGATTTGCTACTGTACGATTCCCAATGATCAAACAGACTTAAGTTGGCGACCAAGCTACAGCTTCTGCATTATTCAGAAACTGGCTTCGAACTCAGAGTTTTATGATGACTTTTGGTTTCTTGAGCCATCTGTACAGTACCCCTTGACAATTACTGTTCTTTTTCTTAGGTGTGATTTTCCAGACTAACAGAAATGGCTCCCTGCCACCACACGTCCTGTACAAAATTAGACAAAACTCCAGCTTTACAGAGAAAACCAATGAAATCAGACGGGCCTACTGGCGGCCGGGGCCAAACACTGGGGGCAAATTCTACTTCCTCTATGGTTTTGTTTGGATCCAAGGTATGTTTCTTGAATGCCTAACTTCCACAAGGGAGATGTGAGCATGGATTTAATACATAATGCATATGGTTATATTTTTTTTGATGCACCATTGCGATAGCTGGAAGTACAAAGAGTCTTCAAGTGGGCTAACTGTTTTAGCACCATCTGCAGATGGCAGCAGCCGGTGCTATAAATCAAGAACACAAGTCCACAGGGGAGTGTGATTGTAGTGTCAAATACTTTGTTTAGTTTGTTTTATTAGGAAAAGGATTTATTCCGGTAAAGTGCTTACCTGAAATGTGTGCACCTGTGAAGATGCCAATGCAAGCTGCAGAAGAAGCACTTTCTCACAGAAAGTCATCTTTTATTTAAGACGCAAAAGAAACCCCAAAAAGCTGCTTATCCAACACATAAAGTTTATAACAGAGTCTGAGTAGCTGGTACATAAACAGACGCAGATGCAGCTGGTTGAGCCATGATAAGAATGCATCACTGGTATTTACGATATGTAACATTACTAGGCAGTTTGTAAAAGTTTGGGTTAGATTTGATCTTTCTTCAAGGATTTATTTCTACACTAATCACTTCACTGTCAACATTTATTTAAGGTGATACATGACTATTAAGCGAGTTAAATTTCAATTGCGATTGCAATTGCGATTTGCTGTGAATTGCATGCAACATGATGATGAATAAAGTATCTTATCTTATCTTATCTTATCTTATCTTATCTTAACTTATTATGTCACATGTGTTGACTAGGTACAGTTCCTTTGAGCCAAGCATGTAATGTTAGTGGTTTCAAGCTTTCAATGGTTAGGCTCTACATTTCAAAGCATCAGCTAGAGGTGTAAAATGTAAACATAATGCATAATAACGCCTCTCTATTTCTGTTTGTGTATCAATCTGTCTTAGACATGATAGAGAGAGCCATCATTAACACATTTGTTGGCCATGATGTGGTGGAGCCTGGAAACTACGTCCAGATGTTCCCTTACCCATGTTACACCAGAGACGAGTACGAAATCTGCTTTGTATTTAGTAATGTTAATGTATTTGGTACTTGTGATGCTATCCCCTGTGTTTTGTGGTTCTTTAGGTTGAAGATGGTACGACCAGTGTGTGTGTTAGCTGAACATGGATATTATTTAATATTATAAAACATGTAAAATTACCCTTTTAAAGTGATTGTCCACCAAATGTCTTATATTGATATCATAGCACCTACAGCCTTTCCCCCTTCACAGAGAGCAAATCAGCTATATATCCTGTCTATAATGCTGTAATCCAGTCTGCTGTATAATGGAGAAAGGCTCCATCTCTTAACATGTCCGCACTAATTATATTTGCTCATTAATTGACATCCTGTCATTTGTTTCCACAGTTTCCTGTTTGTCATTGAGCACATGATGCCTCTGTGCATGGTTATCTCTTGGGTTTACTCAGTCGCCATGATGATTCAGCACATTGTGGCCGAGAAGGAGCACCGTCTTAAAGAGGTTAGATTGCATAGTTGTGTGTCAGTCAGCAGACTTTTAGTTTATGTTTACTTATCCATTTTATCTTGGACTCATCCATGTTTGGCTAATCCACACACAATACACAGCCTGTATCAGGGTTTGTACAGCAATGAAAATCTTGGAAAGGTCACAAGAATTCGAAAATGTATTTTCCAGGTCTGGAAATGTTTTTGAAAAATGATGAAATATCTGTGGAGTTTTGGAAATGCTCTTAGGAAGCAAGCCAGTCAGAGTCAAGACACGTGGTGACAGTCATCATCACAGTGCCACGCAAATGTCTATTCGCCCAGAAAAAACATGAAATGAAAAGGTCGCCATAGAAACAAGCAGAATCAGTAAATCACATACTGCTTGCGTTACCACCAACATTACGTCAAGTGGCAAGCAAACACAAATCCACATACATTACGTGGGCATGTAAGTTATTGATTCACATTATGTTTTGAATTTGTACTCTTATGTGCGGCACTTGACAGCAGGATTGCAGAAAAAATACAATGCACAAAATTGTTGCAGTCCACTGTTCATACTTAAGCTTGTGTGCTAAGTTTAGTTTACATTGAGTGTAGTTATAAAGGTGGATTATGTAAAAGTTGTTGACAATACATTGATTATTTACATCAAATATCTCACAATCATCAGCTCTCTTATGCCACCTGCAGGCAAAGTGCCCTTTGGCCACATGTCATTGCTGTTGAGTTCAGACTTAAAACCTGTACATTGTAGTGATTGATGTGATTTTGCGCTCATATCTCCCAGCACTGCATTAACAAAACGCAAGAACAAGCTTTTTTGTGTTTTAACAGTCTTTGAATATGAAGAATGCTTATATTAAGCTCACTTTGTGCTCTGTAAAATATGACACACATTGTCACAAATATAGGTGATGAAGATGATGGGTCTGAACAATGCTGTTCACTGGGTGGCGTGGTTCATCACCGGCTTTGTCCAGCTTTCCATCTCTGTCACGGCTCTGACAGCCATCTTAAAATATGGCCGGGTGTTGCTCCACAGCGATCCTTTCATCATCTGGCTCTTCCTCACCATTTACGCTGTGGCCACCATCATGTTCTGGTGAGTACTACCTACATAAATGCTTGTCGCACAATACCGACTGCCTTATCAAGATATATTATTAATCTGTGTGTGAGAGAGAATGAGAGGTAGAGCACCGAGGTTGCCTCTTGAGGAAGAGGCTCAGTCCTACTAGTGTGTGTGTGTGTGTGTGTGTGTGTGTGTGTGTGTGTGTGTTTTAAATCAGAACAAAACTTCATTTAGATAAATTGACTAATCAACATATTAGGTTTATCTAACAGATGTACTGACCACTTACACTTGTGAGCCAAATTCAACACTTTCATGAAATATACTGGCAGCCTGGTTTTATTTTTTGCAACAGTTGTGATAACAGTGTGTTTTATGAATAACTAACCCATTTGTAACTGAGGAGATAATGCAGTAACTTTGACGTAAACAATAGGAGGCTGGTAACAGGTGTGGAATGAGGGAACGTGGTTGTGTGACATGATGCCATTTGCCCCGACCAACATGTTAAATCTGGTCCTATCTTTATGTGTTATCATTGTCATCATTTATCATTGTTTTTTGTAAAAAACAATGTTACTCTTACATGACATATTACATATATTTTGCTCCAAACCAAGAAACACAAATGTAAGCGTTTGGTGGGTGTGTATCAGAGAACAATTGGTCTTTTAATGTCATAAAGCTAAAAAAGAGTCATGTATAATCTTTATTCTTTTCAGTTTTCTGGTGTCAGTGATTTACTCCAAGGCCAAACTGGCATCAGCCTGTGGAGGAATCATCTACTTCCTCAGCTATGTTCCTTATATGTATGTGGCCATCAGAGAGGAGGTGGCCCATGACAAGATCACTGCCTTTGAGAAGTGCATTGCTGTAAGACATTTCCTCTTCCATCCAGTATTTGTAATTCAATCTAGCTCAGTTTTATATAACCATTGCTGTCTCTGCCATCAGATATGCATCTTAATGTGTACTTACTTCATATTTGTATCCCAGTCTCTGATGTCTACCACAGCCTTCGGTCTGGGCTCTAAGTACTTTGCCCTGTATGAGGTCGCAGGCGTTGGCATCCAGTGGCGAACCATCAACCAGTCTCCTGTCGAAGGCGATGACTTTAACCTTGGTCTGTCCATGATGATGCTCATCATAGACGCTGCAGTGTATGGTGTACTCACCTGGTACATTGAAGCAGTGCATCCAGGTACGATTAGTCATTGTCCTCTGACAATGCATTTGTTTACAGTCAGATCAGATCACATCTATTTTCCATGGCCCCCTGCTGTTTAACTCTCCCTGTAGGTATGTATGGGCTACCCCGCCCCTGGTACTTCCCTCTGCAGAGGTCCTATTGGTCTGGCAGTGGGCGTGTTGAGACGTGGGATTGGCCGTGGTGTGGAGGAGGGCCTGCTAGGCTCAGCGTGATGGAGGAGGATCAGGCTTGCGCGATGGACCAGCGGCGATCTGGTGAAAATGAAATCTCACTTTCAGACACAGCTCTCTGAACAAGCTTTATCTTTAGCAAGGTCAAGTCCAATGGACCCAATCGCCTCACATCTGTCCTTATTAAATGTGCAGTGTGACAAACTTTTATATGCAGTTCACTAATTAATCAGACTACGTATGGATGTTTGCTAATAATATGACTTTGAAAGGGACTCCAGTTGATGCCTGAATTTCTGCTCCAGGTCTTTATGATTGAAAACTTTTAATAGTATTTAACAGGTGCACTTTTGTTACTTTAATGACTCCCATGAATGTTGAGAAGAAATCTGTATGACATTACATTACAAGCATTTAGCAGACGCTTTTATCCAAAGCGACTTACATTACATTACCACCCAGTAAGTTACAGAGGGGGGAGCAATTGAGGGTTCGGTGCCTTGCTCAGGGGCACCTCGGCAGGGACTCGAACCAGCAACCCTCCGGTTTCCAAGCAGAAGCTCTACCACTGAGCCACTGCCTCACATGAGAAACAAATCCCCTGAGTGGTGTGGCTTTATACAGCATTTAATTCTCCCTTGTCTTCCCCACCCCAGAGGAGATGCGTGGCATAGAGGAGGAGCCCAGCCACTTGCCATTGGTGGTGTGTATCGACAAACTGACCAAAGTGTATAAGACTGGGAGCAAACTTGCACTTAACAAACTGAGCCTCAACCTCCATGAAAACCAGGTGGTCTCCTTCCTGGGACACAATGGGGCTGGCAAGACCACCACCATGTGAGGAACAAGTGTGTGTGTGTGTGTGTGTGTGTGTGTGTGTGTGTGTGTGTGTGTGTGTGTGTGTGCATATGTGTATCATATTGTTATTAATTTGATTCATATTGATTGTCTTTAAAATGTGTTGTTTCCCCCCATCATAACCTGACTATAAAGCTTAATTAGTGCAGTGTTCAGTCCAGTGCCTACTGTTTCTATGTATTGTCTCCAGACGGTTTCAGTCCCATTACAGACTTTAACACTCTCAGGTGTGGCCATCAAAATCAATGTAATTTGGAGATAAATTGGCAAATTTGAAGACACTGAACATCAATAAATGAACCAGTAATTCATTGTTGATTTGTAATTGGCCTTCAAAAACCAAAATCTACTTGAAACTTCTGGCCCCTTGCAGGATTTTGGTGGTGATTTAACAGCATTATTTTTACATTTGTTGTTCTAAATTCATATCAAAGGTTTTGGTTTCATTTAATGATCGCAAAGCATTGATGTTAGTGACCATTGTAGGGGAAATCACTTTTTATCAAATATAAATAAAATAAAATAATAATAATAACTTTGCCGACTAATAAAATTAAAGTCCTCGGAGAAACACCCCTTGTTAAAAGGGGAAAAGATAGAGGATAATTGACCTAAGCCTCAAGGATTCCAAATAAATTTTTACTATCTTAATTATCAATTAAAATGATCTAATTTATTAATTAAATAATTAAAAGGGAATAAAGGATTAGTTATGCGCTCGAAATCAGTCAGAAAGAGTGAGGTCTTGACGAGACAGCGGCTGGATCAAACAGCATTCTAAACAAACAAAACCAGACAAGAATGAAAAGATTTCTTAACTCCCAAGAACAACTAAGAGTCGCAACCATGAGTATAATAAACCAGAATAGTACAAACAATAACAGGAAGTTCAAAATGGTTGACACATTGGGAGGTAGTGAATAGCTACTGGATTAAACCAAGATGGCAGATACACTTCTTAGAACAGGGGCGACACAAAATGGTGGACACAGCTCTTACATCTTTAGGTATGTGTGTGTGGGTACAGAGTAGCTGACCCAACCCCTGAGGGCGGAGTCCTTAACCGCTGTAGGTCAAAACCAAAATGGCGAATTCAGTTCCAGGTCAAGGAAGGCTGAGAAGTGAGTGACTGTGTGTGTGTGTGTGTCTTATCACCAACAACACCTAAAGGGGGGGTTATTACCCAGGAGAAGGAGAGAGAGAGAGAGAGAGAGAGAGAGACAAAGAGAGCATGCAGCATACAGAATCTAGGCTGATAAGCACATTGACGGCTCAGTTGCAGAAAACTTAAAGAACACAATAGCAGAAGAACTTATCATAGAAAACACAGTATTTCATACAATGTGTTTAAGTTATTCTAAATCTGAACCTGCCCAAATGCCAAGCCTTACTTGGTGGAATCACGTCCGTTTTGTGATTCACTGTAGCATCGAATCAAGCTGCCGGCTGCGCTGTGCTGACAGGTCCATGTGTCGATGTGTTGTTGCGTTGTGGTGAGCTTTGCTCCAAGTCTTCGGTCCTGGGCCTGAAGGGATTGGAGAGTTGTCTTCGTGATGTGGAGGAAAAAAGACAACGAGTCACGTCTTGATCCACAATTTGAGTCACGGTCAGACACAAACATGAAAGCAAACAGATGTATAGGCCTCGGAGGTTCTGTGTTCACTGGACTGGAAAGTCCAGGATAAAGGATCTTGTCCCCTTTCTGCTTCGGATGGTCAGCAGGGAGAGAAGGAAGTCAGAGTTGCCACGGCTTTTATAACAAGGATGACATTACAAGGTGTAGGTTATCATTTGACCAATGCAGCAACAGGGGAGTCAAGTAGTTCACGAATAGTTTCTGAACAATTTTGCCCAATAATTATTTATTTGGCTCACATAACTAATTTTAACCAACCAGTTCTGTCTGGATTTCTATAGGTCCATCCTGACAGGTCTGTTCCCGCCCACGTCCGGCTCAGCAACCATATACGGTCATGACATCCGCACAGAGATGGAGCGGATTCGTCAGAACTTGGGCATGTGTCCGCAGCATAACGTCCTGTTCGACAACCTGAGTGTGGAGGAGCATCTGTGGTTCTACTCCAGACTCAAAGGCATGGCTGAAGAAGACATACGCAAAGAAATGGACAAGTCAGTACAATAATCGACTACACTACACTATTTAGTACCATGTTCTGCACTATCTTATACTGCACTGATCAAATTATTCCTCAACATGAGTCAGTGTCTTCTGCCAGTATTAATGCCATGATGAAACAATGGAAAAGATACAATTGTAAAGGTACCCTGCAGAAGTGTCTTATCTGTAGCCTTACGCAAGGATGATGATTATTCAGACAATAGTTTGTTTTCATGCACAGGTGTATGGGTGGTAGTGTCTGTATGTCAGTTTTTGTTCCAGAACACTCTATGACAATGTATCAGGAACATTCTCAGCGAGTGTTGTGAGACCACCACAGTGACTAGAAAATAATTCTGAAATTATCTCCCCATGCATGAAACTGTCAAGCAGCTGTAGACTGTGATGTACTATGCTCAGAGCACAGGTTTAACATAGTAAATCAATGTGGTACAGGGAGAAGTCAGGTTCAGACATGCGCAAAAGAGCACATATCCATCCACTGTGATGTCCACAAAACATACAAGGGTGGACAGTTTTTACTTGACGACAGGTTGGCCTTCAGTAAATAAATAAATCCAAATAGGAATAAGAAAGGGCAGGAGTCAGAGGTTAAACTTAAGATGGATAACATAGGCAAACGAGGCAAAGAGATCCCAAAACGACCATGGCAGAAAAAACACCTGTGACTGGTTACATGGAATAATAATTATAATTGAAAACTTTCTGAAGCTATGAGTATCTTTTCTGTGTGTCTAGGATGATTGTTGACCTGGAGTTGTCCAACAAGCGCCACAGCTTGGTGCAGACATTGTCTGGAGGGATGAAGAGGAAGCTGTCTGTAGCGATAGCCTTCGTAGGTGGATCCAGGGCCATCATTCTGGACGAACCCACAGCAGGGGTGGACCCATATGCTCGCAGGGCCATCTGGGACCTCATCCTCAAGTACAAACAGGGTGAGTCCATCTTTGCATAGCACTCCTATTTTCCCAACCTATTTTTCTGTAGTTTTCCCTGGAGTCAGATACAAAAAGCAGACAACTTTAAACAGTACTATGTGTGTGTGTTTGTGTGTGTGTTGTCCTCAGGTCGTACAATTCTTCTCTCCACCCACCACATGGATGAAGCCGACCTTCTTGGAGATCGCATTGCCATAATCTCACATGGAAAACTGAAGTGCTGCGGCTCACCGCTTTTCCTTAAGAGCACCTATGGAGACGGATACAAATTGACACTGGTCAAAAAGCAAAGTGAAGGCCGAGGTGTGTTAATGTCATTTTTGTCAAATGTTTGACATCTGTGGCAGTGATTCAGATGTTGAGACACATCTGTGGCAGTGATTCAGATGTTGAGACACAAGCTCGAAATTTAGTTTTCCCTCCAACATCAATCCTTGTTATAAAGGACAATGGCACTCATTAGGGCAGGGGTGTCAAACTCATTTTAGTTCGGTAACTCTAAATTTCCTTTTGTTTTAGTGCAAAGAAGTACAAGTTCATATTTCAGATGTTTATTTTTATTTAACTATCTTTTTACAAAACATATTATGAACAACCTGAAATTTCCAGTCTACAAGTCCAATTTCAACAATAAACAATAATAACAATAACGTTAATATAAAACAGCTTGTCAAGATCTCGAAATTATTTTAAATGTACGTACATTTCCACATCTGTGTAGAAACTGAACTGACTCACTATCCATGGAGTCTTTGAGGAACAGAGAGTTTAACTCTGCCTTGACAGTTACAATTTGCTTTCACTGACAGCAATACAGGAGATAAATAATAATAATTAATATTAATGTACTTCCTATATGGAGAGAAATGAAAAAGAAATTATAATAAATAAGAGAAGAAAAAGGCAAAATGTTTAAAGACATTTCCAGAACAAACATGCAGCATTTACTGAAAAGTACCAAGCTGGAAATGAACATAAAAGAGCGATTTGGATACTGCTGTGGAAAGCTGGGGAGAGCAAATCGATCAAGAAGACCGATTTGAAAAGATCGTAAGGCACGGAAAGCCGTTCACAGACGGAGATTACATGAAGGAATCATTTACAAAAATATCAGAGAAACTATCCTCAGAAAATTACCTTTGCTAAACGCTGAGCTTACGCTGATATGGAAACGCTGCATTTTAGTGGTGGGATGCCGTCACTTCACTGGTCTCAAAATCGACATGTGTTGTGGGAAATGTAGTTTATGGACAATGTACGTTTAATAAGCAGCATAGACGTTTATTTTGGTCTCGCCACATAAAATGACGTGGCAGGCCGTATTCGGCCCGCGTGCCTTGAGTTTGACACCTGTGCATAAGGGTTGCAAAGACCTAAACAAGATCTGTTCTGTCATAATGAACTTTTTATTGATTTTTTACCTATCCCGAATTTGACCTATCCTTACTACTCAGAGCATTGGGCAGCCATAGTGTTGCACCAATTCACCAATAAGGTCCTTGAAGATGGCTTTTTTTAATATAGTATGTGTTTTTGGCCTTAAGATGATCAGTCCTTGAGTTTATCTTTAACACTTCATACCTGTGTGTGCCAGCGATTTCTTTGCAATGATACTAAATGTATGTTTTAGCTTACCACAAACCGTATATCCCTCGCTCTCAATTTGATTAATTGCCTTTAACCATTATCAATTAATCTTCACTGTCACTGTGTATGCTAGTTTCCTTTTTGCTATTCTCCTTAAAAAAATTTCCTATTTCACATTCCTCCTCCCTTGCACCATTCATCCATCACATTGCGTGTTTTTTGTGTGCCTTCAGATCAAGGCAGCCAACTGCAGCCACCTTCGTCTTTGTCTCTGTCCTCCTTGCTGTCACCTTGCTCAGAGGCTCGGGTCACCCAGTTTATTCGACAGTTTGTGGCGTCCTGCCTGCTGGTGTCCGACACCAACACTGAGCTGTCCTATGTCCTTCCCTCTGAGGCCGTCAAGAAGGGCTGCTTCGAGAGACTGTTCCAGGTCCACACATTTATGTTATGTTTATGGCGTCCTGTTAGTGGGTAGAATAAAAGTTTATATACTGTACATAGTTAAGAGTACACACACGTATAGAAACTATGCAACATAGGCCTGTGCAAATACTGTACAGTTGCCGTTTAATTCAGCTATCCTGAATGACGTAAGACTTCATTAACATGTGCAACATTCAATATTCAATCACAACAAATATTTTGATAAACTGTGGAACAACTTAACATTTACTTCTCATGCATCTGCCTCCAGGCCCTAGAGCAAAGCTTGGACAGCCTGGCTTTGACTAGTTTTGGGGTAATGGACACCACCCTCGAGGAGGTCTTCCTCAAGGTGTCTGAAGAGGACCAGTCATTAGAGAACAGTGATGCTGGTGAGAACCCCCCTCCATCCTCTGCAACATATTGCTCAACACCTCCACAAAGTTTTGTGGTTTCTTAATGTGACTTTCTCAACAATTGATTTCTGCAAGTTTTGCATTGTCTGAGCTGCTATATGCTTGTGTCTGTGTATCAGATATGAAGGGCTCTCCAGGAGGCAGCTCAGTTGAGAAGTCATCAGTGGAGGCAGGAGACCTGGGTGGTCCGCAGGTTGAGACCGGACCCCCAGCAGAAATTGTGAAGCCGGAGGTGGAGCTGAGTAACTTGGTGAAGGGCTCCAGACTGAGCCAGAGCCAGTCCTCCCTGAAATCCACCTCATCCGTAGGCTCAGTTAGGGGAGACGAAGGGGGGCTCTACTCTGATTTCTACGGAGATTACTGTCCGCTCTTTGACAACGGCCAAGAAATGGACTCCACTAGCCTGAGGGGTAAGAGAATGAGCTGACAGATGTGCTGTGTCAGACAAGGACTTTCCGTCCCACTCACTGAGCATTATGGTAACTGCAACCGTGTGTTTTCTGGCTATAAATCTGTGAAATGTATAACTTTTCCATTCTATATTTGTGTTGTATAATTAAGTTACAGGAAGTGGAACATTGGTGAGATAGCACATTTGTTCTGATAAACAAAGAGAGAGAGAGCATAATAAAAGGGACAAGGAAATGAAGGCAAGTCTGTACTTGTTAGGGGCTAGCACAAGTATATACTGTAAAATATGTGACCTGAAGAACGGATAAGTGTGAAATATATGTACATCATGAATCACCCTGTGACAAGCTACACAGTAAATATACTACATTTCAAGGCCATCATCAAACCAACATTATAATCCTTGTGCAATTATGCTACCAAGGGATGGAAATACTTGTACTTGTCAGTATATTGCCCTATTTTATCTTACTTTCTTTGTGTCTCGAGGTGATGCCGAGAATCCCTTTTCCCCAGAGCCAGAGGTCTTGGATGGGCAAGGCAGCTTTAAGTTGGAGGGTTGGTGTCTAAAGCTGAGTCAGTTCCACGGCCTCATCGTCAAGCGGTTCCACTGTGCTAAGAGGAACACTAAGGGCCTCTTCTCTCAGATCCTCCTGCCGGCTTTCTTTGTTTGCGTAGCCATGACTGTGGCTCTCTCTGTGCCTGAGATTGGTGAGAATTCACATTACACCTTATGCACTTATAGTGATGTGTATAGTATATTTACTTAATAAAGTGATTCGACCACTACCTCTTCCCTCTTAGCAAGTGTTTTAGCACAATGATATCATCGTGCCCTTTGGGATCAAGTATGGGAACTGATGGAGGCAGCACTTTTCATGTTTAAGAGTAATTAAGAGTAAAACTGTAATTACATTGGCTTAAAGCATTTGTCATTGCAGATGTCAAAGTATAAAAATGTATAAGTATCAAATCAGAAAATATACAGTGGCATGGGTTACCAATACTTGTGCTGGAAGTATTATCAGATACAGTGCTCTTTTGCTGAATGTTGAAATATGTTAACACATAGTGGAGCCCTCAGCAATAACGAAACATGCTAAGTGGACATTGCTGTCAGTAAATGCTGATGCAGTTAAAATAATAAGTAAAAGACAGTTGATGGACAGTATTTTTGTCTTGTATTGCAGGTGACTTGCCACCCCTGATCTTGTCCCCTTCTCAGTACCACAACTACACGCAACCTAGAGGAAACTTAATCCCTTATGCCAACGAAGACAGACCACAGTACAGGTCAGATACTTACTGCACAGCTTCTTTCTGTGCCATTTTGCAAATTGTGTGAACATCAGAATCAGAATCAGAATCAGAATAGCTTTTATTGCCAATTAAGTTTACACTTAAAAGGAATTTTTTTCTGGTTATTGGTGCTATCAACATATAAAACATATAAGACAACAACTGTACAAAGAAATAAAACAAAATAAATTATTATTAATTAATAATATTAAGAACATGTATACTCACTGTACTCCAGTACAGGCTGTAATTAAAAACAAATGTAAGGTAGAAATTCAAGAATATGTTTTTAGTCAAGTAATTGCTATATATGTTGACACAAAGTTGAATGTAATGGCATTCTGTATACACACAGTTTTTTCTGTTTTGTTTTATTTTAGTCTTAGTTTTGTGTGGTGAAACCGGAGATCACAGAGGAAACAGTTTTTCTGTCCAAAATAACACAATTTCCAGACAGAATCACTGATGGGCTTTAACATATTTCAGTGTTAATATACACGGTCTCCCATTGAGATGGAATAAAAAAATAGGCAACGTATGTATCTATACTGTTGCCCATAAAGATGTTATCTTCAGTCTTCTGTCTGAGAATGATCTCATTATAGCCTTTGTGTTGTCCCGTCTCAGGAGTAAGCTATCCCCAGACGCCAGCCCACAGAAGATCGTCAACACCCTCCGCCTTCTTTCAGGCGTAGGTGCTACTTGTGTCCTTAAAATGCCTTTCAACAGCACCCTGGACCAGCTGGCTCCGACCCTTAACCCCACCGCCAACAACTCCAAGACGCTGGCTGCTCGCTATTTTGACTCCATGTGCCTGGATTCATTCACCCAGGGGGTTCCCCTCTCCAACTTTGTACCCCCTCCCCCCTCACCAGCACCTTCAGATGACCCAGACCCTCACTTTGAGGATGGACTGTGGAACTACACAGTCGCCCCTCCAACAACAGTCCGTGGTAAGTGGGATCTGATTATCTGATTATTCTTATTAGGTAGATGATGCTTTGATGCTAGATGATTAGAGCTACAGTTTGTGTCAGAGCTGTATAAAACCACAGATAATCATATGAGATAATCATGTGTTTTGTATGTTACTGTATATTAAACTCAGGTACTGCACCTCCTAAATGTTTTTGTTCAGAGCCTGTGACCTCTCCTCCAACACTTCCCCTGTCCATCCATGAGCCAGTCCGTTGTACCTGCTCTATGCAGGGGACAGGCTTCTCTTGCCCCAGTGGGGTCGGTGGACGCCCCCCGCTCATGAAGGTGGTGACAGGTGACATCTTAGTGGACATCACAGGTCGTAATGTTTCGGAGTATCTCCTCTTCACATCAGATAGACTGCGCCTGCACAGGTGAGACACACTGAGCACCGTCTGCCTTGATGATATCTGGCAGGTTTAGACTTCTTCAGATCATAGTTGTGTTGGAAATGGTAATGGCCATTTTGGACCCCGACAGCCCAAATGGACCATGAAGGACCCCACCTGAGACATTCTTGTGAAAAACCAGCCTGAACCTCTCATGTGTATATACATTTTTATAAAAAGACACCCAACCTAAAGAGGACCAGAGGACTGTTGGACGTGACTGAAATAGACAAGAGGATAGTTACATTTGATCCAAAATGTGGTCGACCCAAACAGACCCATATAAAAAAAGAACACCAAGGCTGGCAGCAACATGATGTGGCATGAAAACCAAGTCATAAGAAGCCATTTTGGTCCTGTGGTTTTCTTAAATGTCCCAGACAGCCAATGACATTAGGTGACAGATGATCCTTCACAGACAAATGTCTTGGTGATATTTCAGCAGAGACAATATCTAAAAGTTATCTAAAGTTTAAGTTCCATAGTAATTTCAGGCACTTTGACATGCACAAAATACATTTAAACAACAAATGAGAGTTTATAGAACAATATTTGCTGTTGCACTCTATTCGATTAATTGTTTACTCAAATACATTAATTGTCTGTTGTAATAGATATGGTGGTATGACTGTCGGAAACATACAGAAATCAATCCCAGCATCCTTTGGGAGAGGGATACCCCCCATGGTTCGTAAGATAGCAGTTCGCAGATCAGCTCAGGTAAGATGAAGGCCATGCAGTGAGCTACAATTCAATACATATGATCCGCAGCTGACAGTCTTTTACTGGTGTCCAGGTTCTGTATAACAATAAAGGATATCACAGCATGCCAACCTATCTGAACGTCCTCAACAATGCTATCCTGCGTGCCAACCTGCCTGCATCGAAGGGCAACCCTGCTGCATACGGTAAAAACAAAACTAACACCACGGCCCTGAATGTAATTAGAATACCAACTTAATCCAAGTTCCTTATTATTTATTGCGCTGGTTTGACTGTTTTCCTCTCATATTTTTCAGGAATTACACTGACAAACCACCCAATGAATCGAACCAGCGCCAGCCTCTCTTTGGACTACTTGTAAGTTGCATAGTTGTGTTGATATTAAATATGTCTGTCTTGTCTGGTCATCTTTTGCCATTTCACCTCTTACATCTCCTGTTCTGTTCTCATATTGCCTCATTCCATCGTTCATCTCATTTTGTGCTGTCTTATCGACCTACCTTACGTCAGTCATCTTGTAATCCTCCTCTCCTCTGCTCTGCTCTCCCCCAGGCTCCAGGGTACCGATGTGGTGATCGCCATCTTCATCATCGCCGCCATGTCCTTTGTGCCAGCTAGCTTTGTGGTTTTCTTGGTGGCAGAGAAATCAACAAAAGCCAAACATCTGCAGTTTGTCAGTGGCTGCGACCCTGTTATCTATTGGCTGGCCAACTACATATGGGACATGGTGAGGAAAAGTTTGTGAGAGTGACATAGACAAAGACAAACACTTATTATTAGCACAATAGATTTATCCCAATTTCTGTTAGTACATAATTCAAGAAAATGCATTTCTGGTTTGAAAATTGAAAATTGCGGTATGTAGATAAGTACTATATGTCTAAATCTCACTCTTCTCCCCCTCATCTCTGAAGCTGAACTACCTGGTACCTGCCACATGTTGTGTTATCATCCTGTTTGTGTTCGACCTGCCAGCCTACACTTCCCCAACTAACTTCCCTGCGGTGCTGTCACTCTTCCTCCTCTATGGGTGAGTCTCTTTACTGCACATTGACAAGTCCACATTGACTTGTTAGAAGTGTGGCTGATGCTCTTAAAACAACTGGTGGCTGGAGTTGGATAATGCTGGTTAGGATCTAATCTAAGCTTGTTATAGACATTTGATGCAGTCCGTTGCCATTAATTAAGTCTGTTAAAGAGATGGAACGACAAAAAGAAGGAAATGAAGGAAGGAAGGAAGGAAGATGTCTTCATGCTATAATGAATAAGTGATCGCAATGAAAATGACGGTAGAAACAGGGGTCTGTGTCCACAGTACTGTGCCATGTTCCCAGAACCTTCGGCTGTTTCTGTATCAGTTTACTTGTACCTCATATTGCCTATTTCACCTCAGGGTCTAAGTTCTCCTTTCTCTCTCTCCCTCTGGCTCCCTGCCTCTCTTTAAAAAAACAACAACAATACCAAATTATGCAATCTTCTTCCTTCCCCCCTCTTTCTGTATAAAAAACAATCCCCAAAATGTCAAATGCTTGCTTCAATAAAATTGTAGACAAAAAACTAAAACAGACAGACAGACAGATGGTTCCTGATTCGCTTTCTGTCTGTCTCTCTCTGTCTCCCCTATATTCAGTAAAGTGATGGCCAGAAATAACTAACATTTGCTTCCTTCTAGGTGGTCCATCACTCCCATCATGTACCCTGCATCCTTCTGGTTTGAGGTTCCCAGTACAGCCTACGTCTTCCTCATAGTCATCAACCTCTTCATAGGCATCACCGCCACGGTTGCAACTTTTCTTCTGCAGCTTTTTGAACACGACAAGGTCAGTCTGAAACTTTGACAACCGACGGCAGGCTCAAACTACAGCTATAATGTCAAAGATCCGTCTGGGTGTATGTGCTCAAGAAAGGTTTGCAATGAAGAACAAAATGATGAATGATGATGATTCTTAAAACATGGTTTTATAGTTATACTTAACCACTGGGCTGACCAGACTTAATAGATTTATCTCTAGATTTGTCAAACAAGCTGCAACACGTAAAAAGGGACCGTAGCTGTGATTAGACATATTTGATACAAACTCTTAAACAAAATCTTATTGTACTGCAGTTAGACCGGTTTGACATTAAGGTTAGATACAATAACAGGAATAGTAGTAAAGCTTTGTTCCTCCATGTGCTGATTTTTATCACACATTCTGATTAGTTATTTCTGACATATTGCATATTAAATGACATTGCAAAAACTACTGTTTATGTGAAAAAACAAATCAAATAGTGCTTGTAGGTTTGGTAAAAGTCATTTTTTTTGCAATTAATAGCAGCAGGTGGACAATGGAGACATGTTGAGAGATAATAGTCTCTGTCTCTGTGGTTTGTTTTCTTCAGGATCTAAAAAGAGTCAACAGTTATCTGAAATCCTGCTTTCTCATCTTTCCCAACTACAACCTGGGGCACGGCTTGATGGAGATGGCCTACAACGAGTACATCAACGAATACTACGCCAAAATAGGTATCTTCACATCACAGCATCGTCAGATTCAATCATCATCATCAATGTTTCCCACTGGGCCTGAGATCGGCCTTGGGGCACGTCTGCTCAGGGAAACGTTGTAGGAGCAGACAGCTTGTAATTTCCCGCAGTCGCTCATTAGGTATCTTGAAAGACCAGTTGATCTGTCCTTTGACTTGGGTTGCTGGGTCTATAGCCTTTCAATCTTTTGGAAATCTGAAGCCAACAAATCCTAAGCTTGAATTCCATACAGCAAACGAGACCTGACGCATGATGTGTCAGCGCTGCTAACTTTGCAGTATTTGTCAGGTGGCCAAGGTACCGGAATTCCATGACGTTCTTGATGTTCACATTGTTCACGGATATCAAGGATTCCTGATTCGTCGACATTAAACGCCATGGTCTCTGTCTTACTATAAGACATCTGTAGCCCAATTCTAGTAAAGGTGTTGTCATAGATAGCTATAATCTGATTTAGCTCTTCCTTACTATTCGAGAATATAACCACGTCGTCAGCATATAATACCTCAGTCACTCTTCTTTGACCTGTTGCAGGGACTCTTCTACGGAGTTCACGAGGTGTTCCCTCATTTGGTATTTGAAACGCGATCAGAAGACCGTTGTCGGGAAACTTTTTCAGCAGTCAGCAGTTCAGTCTTTCGCACCGCATAACAAAATCCATATAGATATTGAAAATAGGTAGACTCCTCGAAACCCCCTTGTCGACATCCTGAAAATGTCTCAAAATATTGCCATGCACCCTTTATGCATGCTTTTGTGCCTGTGTACACTGCCCTCAATATTGAGACAAGTTTGGGGCAACGGAGTCGAATCTCTAGCACACGGAACAAAGCATCGCGTGGCACCCAATCATATGCTGCTTTCAGGTCGACGAAGCAGATGTACAACGGTCCTTTCTCTTTCTCCAGTGTGTCTCGTGATGTAGATGGCACACACACACACACTCATGTTGCATGATTTTCCATGAAATGATAGATAATATTCTGTTACCTTTTTAGGGTTGAAACACACAGAAAAAGCTCCATGTATGGAATTGTTTGATTAAAAAAGAATTTTCAGAATAGGTGTAACAGGTGACTTATTGAATGAATCATGTTTGGCTATAGAACAAGACACAGTACTTTTTAAAGAACATGCACATTCATCCTGAGGCATTGTGATTTAAAGGACATCTTTACATTTGTGATTTCAGGCCAGTTTGATAAGATGAAGTCTCCGTTTGAGTGGGACATTGTGACTCGAGGACTTGTTGCCATGACAATCGAAGGCTTTGTGGGCTTCCTCATCACCATTCTTTGCCAGTACAACTTTCTCAGGAAACCTCCGTGAGTCTGTGTCAGCATTTTAGTTTGTGTGTTTATTTGTGTGTGGGTGCGTGGGTGCGTGTGTGGTCACTTCAGTCATTGAAACACACACAAAGACACTTTATTCAACAATGAGCAGCTTACGTTGTATTCCCTGGGATGTTTTATTGCAGGAGGGTTCCAGTTAGCTGCCAGCCTATAGAGGATGATGATGTTGACGTTGCCTGTGAGAGGCGAAGGGTGCTGCGAGGAGACGCAGACAACGACATGCTAAAGATCGAGAACCTCACAAAGGTTGGCACCATCGGGAGAAACTTGAGGAGGAACCACAGTGTTGTGAATCAGTAGATGCTGCAGATTTATCTTCAGGGAAATTAATGTTTCGACATCTTCATACCAATTTGCATAAAGTTACTTGTGCTTAACTCAAAAATCAATAACCTTTGAACAACTTGTCCAACCATCTCAACAACAACTATCTGCAATTACAAGAAATTCTACCACCACAGCCAGTGAGAAGAGATTGATTATGTAAATAAGACCACAAGTGTGTGTGTGTGTGTGTGTGTGTGTGTGTGTGTGTGTGTGTGTGTGTGTGTGTGTGTGTGTGTGTGGCTCTCTAGCTCCGCTGAGTGGAGTGTTCATCATTTCTGTGGAGAATGAGGGTTTTTTTAATCACAATTCTCAGCCAAACAGCTTGGGTTTCCTAATTTGACATTAGAGTGGGACAACAGAATGTTCGTAATGTGTTTGATGTGTTTGATGTTTGTATCGCAACAGATGCGTTGTGATTGAGCATCAGTCACTATGGTGAACTATAAATTCAGAATGAGAGATTCTTTAATGTGATGTTGTTTCTTGGAGGTTTATAAATCCAGGAAGATGGGTCGTATCCTGGCAGTGGACAGGCTTTGTCTTGGTGTCCGTCCCGGTGAATGCTTTGGGCTGCTGGGAGTGAACGGTGCTGGGAAGACCACTACCTTTAAAATGCTGACGGGGGATGAGTGCACCACGGGAGGGGAGGCCTTCATCAGCAGGAACAGGTCAATATTAAAATGTGTTTTTGTTTTAAATGAATAAATCTTTGAGTTCCTCTTCATTGACTGAACTTTTAAGTCATGATCACACTCAGACTGTGTTACCCATATGTGTTGATCCATATTTGTGAGATCTTTCAAGGCTAAATAATAAATTAAGGACTTTCCCTCCTGTTTGTATGTGTGTGCATTTGTGTGTGTAGCATCCTGAAGGATCTGTTACGTGTACAGCAGAGTATCGGCTACTGTCCACAATTTGACGCGCTGTTTGATGATCTGACAGCCCGGGAACATCTAGAACTGTACACTCGTCTCCGTGGCATTCCCTGGAAGGACCAGGACAGGGTTTGTCTTTCACAAAAAATGCACGCATGCACACACACACACACACACACTCACACGTGTGTTCTGCTACCCCTCTGGATCACCTGATGTGACAACTGAGTGGATGTATTGCCATCACCATCACTAGTCAGACCTTCTGTTTCAGCTTCCAATTTCCCTCACTGATGCTCATCATCCACCTGTGAACTTTGTGCTTCAGTGTCAAGCGGCCACTGATCTCACTTGGAGGCATTTTTAAGTAAAACGTGTTCACAGGCTGGGACAGATGAAGCCATGTCAGAGACTGACGTTGCCCTTCTCTCCTGTCTAGGTGGTTCAGTGGGCTCTGGAAAAGCTGGAGTTATCAAAGTACGCAGACAAGCCTGCCGGCACCTATAGTGGAGGAAACAAACGCAAGCTTTCCACTGCCATAGCTCTGATTGGATTCCCCTCCCTCATTTTCCTGGTAAGTACTTTGAATGAAGGCCATAGACGCAGCTCGAATACACCATCGGGAACAACACTAGAGCAGTAATGCAGAAAATATTGGTCCAATGACGGTAACTAATGTACTGCGGGGAAGGTGGTTGAATCTCCAATTTGGCACTGTGAAATTATTATTATTGTAGTTTAATGTTATCTGACTCCATAAGATATAAGTATTTATTGCAAGTGATAATTGAGTCTCTAATCGGTTGATTCTGCAAATAGATCGCTAATTCCTTGCTAAGAATAAGAAGCTTTTAGTTTCTGATCATTATATTAGTGCGGGAATTCGGGACTAATTTGGCATTAAGTATACGTTCTTAAATTATATTCGTTCAAGCAGGGCGTCCTTCATATCGCTTAAGAATGACCACTGGCCAGATCAACGGTATTCTACGGCTTCTTCAGCTCTGTTGGAGCCAACATCCTGATTATGTCACCTTTGTTAACCCTATGATTCTTATTGTATTTATCATTGATATATACTGTATATACAGTATATTTTCATCTTACAATTTAATTAGTTACATATGTTTTTGTGGTTCATTTGTCATTTTTTTGGGTCAGTGTTGTACGATGGCAGTAAACTACACCTCACATTTCATACAATCTACCTATATATGTTGATTGATTATATTTTATGTGTTTTTCAGGATGAACCCACCACGGGTATGGACCCAAAGGCCCGCAGATTCCTCTGGAATTTAATCCTCGACATAATCAAAACTGGACGCTCTGTTGTGCTGACATCACACAGGTGAGCGTTCCTGCTCATCACACACTGCTGTGGCTTGTGTTCATGTCACTGTAGAATACCTAATAACTGCTTGCTGTTCATTTGCACAGTATGGAGGAGTGTGAGGCCTTGTGCACCAGACTGGGCATCATGGTGAACGGCAGATTTAAATGCCTGGGCAGCATCCAGCACCTCAAGAACAGGTCAGGAGGCTACAAGTGGACACAACACCCCTGATTGTAGATTGTCCATGTGTGGTTTGCTGTCATAGGCTAATGAATAAAAGGGGAGGAACTATGGCAACCAGTGGTGAACCATGAAGGGCAATCACCAAATTAAAACATAATTTATTGATTACAATCAACCACTCAATAATGTGTAAGTTAGGTTTCCTGCCAATTCTGAACTTACAACAACAATACTCTCAACAGCCAGCGATTAGTGGTGCGTGTTTCATGCGTGTTTCTCTGGCCCTTAAATACTACATATATAAATATCAAGTACCTGATTTATAACTGAAAGAATCAGGAGAATATAAGACAACATCAGTATGGCTTTTAGTTTGTTGTTATTTTGGCATGTCCTTGGCTGGGCTCGGCCTTAGCCACTGTTGAAACAGGAACAATGGGTTTGCTTATCTTTACATCCCAATAGAAATACATGAAATTGTCTGCATTGTTTGAAACACAGGGACAACATACAGTATCTGTCTATATTTCTGTCATGTGTCGACTGTATGTTGAACATCACGGTGTCCTGCAGGTTTGGGGACGGCTACATGATCACAGTGAGGACCAAGAGCAGCTCCAACGTGAAGGAGGTGGTTCGATTCTTCAACAGAAACTTTCCTGAGGCTGTGCTGAAGGTAGATCACCCCAAATATCTCTCCTGTTTGTTCCATTTGTTCCCTGTAACATCAGACATCCAGTGAGACATTCACAGTCAAGGTGTTGTTTAATGTGGGAAATTATGTGTGTCTACATGTTCTTGTGCTGTTAATATCTTGAAGAGATTTCCTTTATATGGAAGCCTATATACATTACTTGTTCTCGTATTTGCAGGAGCGCCACCACACCAAGGTTCAGTACCAGCTGAAGTCTGAGCGGATCTCTCTGGCCCAGGTCTTCAGTAAGATGGAGCAGGTGGTGGAGGTCCTGGGCATAGAGGACTATTCTGTCAGTCAGACCACTCTAGACAATGTGAGTCGTGAGTTGTTAATAGCAATAGGGCCTGAATGAGCAGGACATAAGTAAAGTCATTGTTTCCTTCCCCTTCTTTTAGGTGTTTGTTAACTTTGCCAAGAAGCAAAGCGACAACCTGGAGCAGCAGGAGATGTCGCCTCCTGGTGGTGGCCAGTCTCCCCTGCAGCGTTTCCTGAACCTTCTGAAGCCTAGATCTGCCAACACAGAGCTTAACGCTCTGATCAGCGAGGCGGCGGAAGAGCTGGAGAGTGATGATGATGAAGGACTCATCAGCTTTGAAGAAGAAAGGGTGAGAGGATCCCACTCATTAGAGGCTTGAGAGAAATTCTTGCAGTTTTGCTTTGAAGCTGATATTTTGTGTTTTAGTTTTAGTTAGAGAACTGAGGGTTGCCATTTTAAAAAAGGCAGTCAGAGAAATGAACATGGCACTGTTCCATCATATAAGCTGCCCGATTTGTGCTTAGCCTATCAGACATCTCTACGCCTTTTTGCACATATGTAGCTTTCTGTAGACTTGTTAATGCAATTTTCGCTTATGTTTGCACATATTTCCTGAGATGGACATTGCCTTCATGTTTTCATATCAATATCCAGTGAACAGTGCTGTGGAAAAGTGATTTATTGTATTGTTGCATATTTGTCACAAGAAATAGTTAAAGATGTTGGGGGATTTCGCTCACTGCTTTGCATGCATGAGGGTCTGTGTTGGTCCTTGAGTTCTTATAACACTTTCCACTTGGCTGATTTTCTTTTTCGAATTTGTTCTTTGTTAACCCGTTAGGTCTTTTGATCTTCTTGTTATCATCTTCTATTAAGTTTTGTTTGGAGATCTTAAACAAATAAGTGTGTCATATATGCAAAAATAGAAGAAATACACATGCAATGCACTGTTCTGCATGCATATATGTTTTCCGTCATGGGGCATGGAACCTTTTGTAGTGCTGATTGGTCACCAAGAACAGTGCCTCTTCACTTACATTTGCTCAAACTCAACTTAGCACTACATTTCAAAACTCAGTATACATTGCAAAACTCAGTCAATATGATAATAAACATGTTAAAAGATATGTGTGTGTGTGTGTGTGTGTGTGTGTGTGTGTGTGTGTGTGTGTGTGTGTGTGTGTGTGTGTGTGTGCGCGCAGGTGCAGCTCTCCTTCAATACAGACACTCTGTGTTGAAATGAGGGACTCAGAGCTCAGACAGTCGAGGACTGGCACAGACGGGAAACCAAACCATGTGTACGAGCTCCAAGGCCTTGAGGAGTAATGTAACTGCTGATTTTGACCATGATGAGGACCAAAAACTCAGCTGTGTGGAATGTAGGAGCGATAGTTTGTGATTCAGCCTCAAATTCTTCATCACAGGAGGATTCCAGATGGCAGTGGCTCCTTGCCAGATGGACAGATGCATCTGGTTTGATCTGAAGACTCAGCAGCAGCGACAGCAGTGAGAATGCCTGTGTTTTTATTGAAGACTTTTGACCTCAAATGAGTCCACATTTATTTTTGGAGTGTATGACAAAAGATGGGCGACGAATGCAGTAGGTTAGCTGCCGATTTAAGTGAAATAACACGGTTACTGATATGGCCACAATTACTTTGAGTTGGTTCCAACGCGCTCCCTGCCAAAGGGGCCACACTGTATGTAACCAGAAAAGGCCCGTTTAACTGTACCTAACTAGCCCCGCCCTGAGAGCATGCTGTGATGAATCAATTCAAATCAAAGTGGTGATGTAATACAAGTATATTTTTCTGTGGAAAGAAGAGTGATTTATTTTGGATATTGAAGCACCTGCAGCCTGATAGATGTGATTAATTTTGCAGTAGCGAGTAAGAATGAAATAGACTTGCGCCCTGGATGTTCCAAAAGTAGTCAGAGAGATGCGTGGGCCTTTTGTGAAAATCACTGAGGCGAGCTGCTCTGCGTTTCACCTTTAGACAGAATGTATACGGCATGATTGTTGTCCTGATGGTGCCTCCCCTATATCAAGCCTACTGATTTTCACACTGTATATTTTTCTCTCTGTGGTTCTTTATACTGGATGCTCTCTTTTTGTGCTTTTTACATGTGGTTACCTTGGGGACTCTAGCCGACAGTTAACAATCACAGACAGCAGGCACAGTGTATTCACTGATCTCCCAGTGAAGGTAACCAAAAATCTAAACCTAAAAATCCAAGTCCACTCATTTCCAATGCTCACTTGAAGGATGTTCATCAATTTCTGCACTAACATCACTGTGATACTAAAGGAAACTCTCAGATTGCGTATTACGTATTCACTTGTTATGATTTGCAGGAAAACGCTTAGGATGAGTTTATGAAATTTGATATACGCATACAAAATATCAAGATACATAGATGTCTTTCCTGACTCTATGTTGGCATGTGGCTTCCACTGGTCTTTTTCATGAGGTATATGTTTTGTGATATACTAATTTGTAAGCTGTAATTACTGTTTGAGAGTTTGTTTCACAGCTAATTCCAGACATATTTTGGTGATTATATGGGACCTTGGAGTGTTTTTCCTACTTGAAGGGTTAGGGTTGTCATTAAAAAAGAAAAACTGACTGTTGTAATTTCTCTAATATCTAGAAAGAAAAAAGCTGGAGGTTTCCCTCGCTGGAATTTAAGGCGGCTTTGTTATTTTTAAATTAATTCCAGTAGAAGATGTTGTCTCTGACATATTCATGATAATATGCTTATTTTTGTGCCGATCCCAAACCTCAGTGGGATGACTGCTTTGTGAAGTATTATTTTGATGATTTTGACACATTCTGTGATGATACCAAAATCAAAGCTTTCAACTCTTCCTTGCAAAATCAGTGTACTGGCAAAAGGAAATAAATATAAGTAAATGCATTACAGAGTAAAATAATGGAGGTAACTAGTGTCACCAGCAGCCACTGGATTTAGGTGCAATCATATAAAGAAATTCCTCACATACGGAGGCATTATTTAAATTTGCTCTATATTTATTTTTTAGTTAATTGTTTATTTTATGAACGTCTGTAATGTTTTCTGATGTAAAGGCTCATCCATTTCTCATTTTGACAAAATATTTGACGTAACTGTTGGAGCTTGTGTATGATTAAACAGTTGTTTTTGAACCTTGTGCTTTGCATTGGATGATTGATCAGTTTCATTGGTCAGTTTAAGAAGTGTGAAACAGTCAACATGAAACGTCGCTTTGAGGTAATTGCTAGAAGATACTCTGCTAAACAAAGAAAATACTGAAGCCAAGCCTCATTAATATTTAAGGGATTCTTATATAATTGTTTGCTTCTCATGATAGTGTGACAGACTAACAGCTCTCACCTTTGTAAAGTGCACTTGTATCACAATTAGGAAAGCATTGAAGACATGGACCGCATCCTTTTCCTGTATAATCAGTGCAGTTAATAGACAAGAAGGCACTAGGAGGGCTCCAAACAATTTTCTCTACCTTCCCTATAAAACACTAAACATCCATTTCTGTGTACATTTGATGTTTATAATCTGACTCTTTGGCTTTGAACTCCTCCCCACAGCAACTTGAACGTTATTTGTGTCTTCATTATTCCAGGAGGTGATGGATTGATCATTTGATAATGGTGGAACTGGTCTGGATTGAGCTCTGTAGATATTGAAGATACATTCAAACAGTTTGTACATAAATCAGCACAATCTCAACTAGATGATGGGGGTATTTGCATATTTTAGCACATTTTTTATTTCTAAATATAGCTCCTATCTGAAATGATAATGACCGTCTGATTACTAGATCCAAATCACTGGGATCCAATGGTAGTGAGTGTTTTGGGTTGAAGGGCGGCTGTTCTGTCATTATTAATAATAACTATGATCAGGATCGCTGTCAAGTCTACTATAAAATTTCATAAAAATTGGATTGTCATGAGCAAAGGGAGGAAATGTGAAGCAGCTGAGGCAGTCAAGCAGGGAGACGCTCAGTTGAAGCTTCTTGGGTGTGTGGCACAGGGCCGGGCCGGACACAGGAGGTCAACATCGACCTGATATAAGGTTGATGTTGACCTATGGAAGGAGCTGTGGAAGCTGGTTCAGGAGGAGGTGCACACTTCAGTGGAGGTAGAGCGGGCAAACAAAACAGTGGCATTGAAACACTCAGTCCTCACATTAATAATATCGACATCTTACAATTAGTGAGGGAACGATGAACTCCAAATTTAATTCAACATTTTACAGGTGATTGTCAGGGTAGCAGACCTCCAACCTTAAACAGGTTGGATGATGCAAGAAAACAATGACCCAGAATGCACAAATAAATTAATCATCATACAGAAATCCTACACATATTGATAAACCGGTCCGATCAACAGCTGTAGGAAAAGTGTGGACAAGTTTATTGCTGCTCAAGGAGCTTATAGCAGATGATTGATCGATGAATAATCAATTCTATATTTGATAAATAAACAAGAAATACAAATTTGCTGTGATTAGTTCAGGCAGGATGTGTTTGTCTATCAGGTTGAAGATTCGGCCAGATTTGATGAATTAACTACTTATTGACAGGGAGTGTTTTACTGTATAACCTCAACCAGAAAATGTATACTGATCGTGTTGTGAGAAAAGAACTTAGTAGCAACATGATTGATACATAGACTGATAAGCCATGAAATACATTGTTCAGTGGTGAAATAGAATCTGTGTAAAATAAAGAGTGAAGGGGCACAAAGTACAGAATATTTGGTCTCCTCTCCAAAACTGTCTCTAAAAAAGTTTCCCTTTCTTACACAACCCAAGTCTTAATTGACCTATCAGACTAAATCAGTTCCAACTGAGAACACAATGTCTTTGTGCTCCTCAGCATTATGGTCTTTACAAAGGTAAACACATCATCACACTGATTCAGCAGGAAGGCAGTAAACCTTGTATCTAAGCATCAGCTGCCTATAGCCTGTTTATGGTGCAGGAGTCAAACAAATACCACAAAACCCATCCGACATTCCTTTATTTCAATTTCAGACCTGTTTAAAATGCATGAATAAGGCAACCATTGCATCGAAAAAGATGTATATAGATATAAAGATATATATAAAATATATATTTTTTAGTTTTTTTAAGGATATTTAAAGATCATATTACAGATACATACAAGCAACAATTTCATCATGTAGCTTGCAAGAGCGGATTAAAAAAAAAAATGATTTTAAAAAAATTGCAACTTTTGCTGTTGGAATAAAAGCACAGTCAGCAGCAGAAAAAAGGATGATTCTTCGTCCAGAGTCAGTTCTCATCTACATCATCAAAGGCCACACCAGTTGCTTGACGCTTTCTGCAAAGCAGGTAAAACAAGGTGAACTGGAGATTTTAGTTTGCATTCCAACACAATAGCAGCCTTAATGTGGTAACTGCAAAGGTTTTATAAGACCAACTGTACTTTTTGGTTCCTGGGTTGATGAGGGAATGTCCTGGAAGTCTTTTCTTCACCGTGACAGATGGACCAGAATTCTGCTGTCGCCTCGGCTCAAACTCTGAAAAGACCACAACCGGTGTGTGAGGTTGTGAACAAAACAATAATTCATATCTTATATATAACAAATCTTACCAATTACATTCAAAGTTTATATTGGTTTATTGTTAATGCAACCTAATGAATGTTTAATTGATGCTTTAATTAATAAATCAGCTAAAGCAGGTACAAATACATGTTTTATGACCAGCCAATCTGGTAAACTGGAGCATTCATGGGCAGATAAAGTAAATGAGTGACACCTAGTGGAATTTAGCAGGTATAGCAACTATTCCAAAAATATAAGAATGATGCATGTTCTTTGTAAGTGGGAAGAATCTTGCTGATCTTTTGTATCATTGTAAGTATGTAGCTAATATTTGTTCTCTTACTCATCATATGCATAATTAATTACACACCAGCAGGAGGAGCCAAATTATTGGCAAATTATAGATCCAGAGCTTGTGATATGCTACCATAAAATATACCTGCGGGCCGTCGATATTGATTTTTCACTGGACTGACAGAGGCAGATCCACCTAGAGACGACAGAAAAACACAAAAAGCTGAGATGAAGAGGCAGAAAGGCATTTCTTTGTTTACCTTGCAGTGTTAATGGCTCCAAAAACCTTCAGTTAGAGCAGGCAAATTGCAACTGCAGATAACAAATCAACAAATGTGGTTGATGTCTAACACGTGCAGTGAATCAGATTTACTGTCAGACTGAGTGAGGCCATCAGCCATCCTGAACAGCAGCTCCCTCAGTTCCTCCGTGGTCTGTGGGCCTTCCATCCTGGGGAGGGTCACACTCAGGTCACCTGGACTGGAACCAACACGGAGCTCTGCACTGGTGTCATGCAGCACAACAGACACAGTGCCAGAATCACAGGCTAACCTGGAGGAAATAGTAATCATCCAGATCAATAATCAAATGTACTCCCTTATTCATAATAATCACACATTGAAATTTGTCAGCAATTTGCTGAGTGGTAGAGTAGGTGGTTTTAAAGGAGGAGAGATGCTAACCTGAGTTTAAGGACGTAATCCTCTGTTGAATTCAAGGCGAACTTCTGTCTCTGAAATCACAACCAGTATCGTTATCAGAGTAAAACAGAAGTCAGAAGAATCGTCACTGATGCAGTCAAACACACAGCGGTGAAACTTACAAACTCACTCAGTGAGTCTTCGGTATAATCGGTGCTCCAAACATCAGCAGCATCTGTCAAACTAAAGCATATTTAGGAAAACACGATGATGAAAACACGATATCTAACCATCTATCTAAAGGTTAATGAAATAAAATAAAAAGGGTTAAACAACATTACAGAGTCAAGTATTCTATTATTATTGTTGTTGATGTAGCTCTGCAACCTAACTTACGCTGTTATGGAGAGAACAATGAGCCACATTGCATTGAAACACATCGTTTCTTCGCTTGTCTATCATTATACATGCACACTTCTAAAATCATTACTTTTTCATATATAATCCGCACTTGTTTTCAATTCGGCATTATACATATAAAAAACGTGTACTGTATATTCTGAAAATTTCTGTTTTTTTACTTCGACTAAACTGATCGTCGAATACGACAATGTTAAGCAGTACTGAGAATAACTCTTCTACTATATGAAAATATACGATGTTTTGTTGGGTTAAAGGCTGTGCCGATGTTAAGGGTGTCGGGTTCTAGCCAGGCGAATGCTTGGATTTAAGATGTAACATGTCATTACTTATTGTGATAATCCTGCAAAGGAAACCTGTGAGTTTTAGAATGAAGATTGGCTCAATGCAGCAGGGGAAACTATCGCCCTGTGTGCACTCACCTGATACTAAAGACTCCGGATTTTCGTCGCGTATAGCAAAGGAATTTCGAGCGACTCGTTTTATCAAACACGGTACAGTAACACGTTTGATTCCCATCCATGATTTCTGTTCAACTGTTAAACTGCGACGCTGGACAGCAATACAGGAACAAGACACAGGGCGTTCCGTTCATGGACCCCCGGTTTGATTTTCCTTTCATAAAATAACATTCCTACCACATAATTTAACAAAAAAATATTACAATAATTATGGTGATAGTTAGGCAAGAAAACAATGTTCGCCCTTTCAACAATAGAAAAAGAATAGAATCTCAAATTCAACCATAAGATCAAACAATTTAAACATTTAACTTGGGAATGCGCAGCTACAGCGATAACATTTTGTTTGAAAATATGCTGCACTATACAGTTTCACATGTTTTTGCTAATATTCTATATATTTGTTCATTCGAATGCCCCCTGCCATCAAACTATTTTCAACATTTCGATTAGTGTCGATTATGATGTTATATTTGTACAATTGCACTTGAATGCACCGTGGCGTCCAGCGGGATGACGTAAGGACGTAGAGGTCGTCGACGTTGAAGGTGGTTCACACGTGAGTTTATTGATATTGATTTCATTTGGGGATGTTTACGGATAAACACTGCGCAACTTCACTTGTTAGCTTTAAAACGGACCCGTTCAGTGTTTATCTAACGATTACGTCATTATGACTGTAGAGAGTTTTCCCCACAAAGACTACAATAAGCACAACCTGCTAGCTACCGACCAGATTATTTAGCTTACTTAGTTGAATGTACTTTAGCAACATAGTTAAAAAAAAGTATTGTTTATAGAGCGACGTGTGTGTGTGCTTGCCGTGTTATTCAATAATAATCGTATAGTAATCGTTCTATACTTCAGCGACTGAACACGCACAGTAGCGTAATGCTGAGGAGGCGGTCATGGCTTCGAAGTCGAAGACTCGCAGTCTCCAGGTTTTTGACACGGAGCTGAGTGCCGACACGGTGGAGTGGTGTCCTGTCCCACAGAGACACAACATCCTGGCCTGCGGGACATACCAGCTAAAGAAAGGAGCAGAGGGGGTGAGCTTCGACTCCATCGCGTAGCAACAGAACATAATCTGATCAGCCCTATACTCCATTTGCAAAGCTTGCTGCACAAGTAGACGTGATGTCCTGAGACTAATCTGTCTCAACGAATTCACACATACATCCGTTTTCTACCCAGCTGACATAGAAACAAACCAGCAACTACAACTGATTTAGATTTGACACTTTGCTGAACCTGAAGCCTCATGGACACAGGGAGAACATGCAATCGTAAAGAAAGGCCCCACACACACAACCTGAGGGCTTCGGACCAACTCATGTCTGCAGGACTGGGGTGTTGCAACATTTACAGTAAAACCATTATATTTACACCAGTTGAGTTTTGTCAGCCTTCCTGTCATCTTTATTTTGTGAAGCATTCATTTCTTCTATTGTGATGCATTCAGGTGCCAGCTCCTTCATGGTTTGTGTGACTTGACTTTGCTTCTTCTGTCAGAAGTTTGCTTGGCTGTCGACTGACGCTTGCACGCTTGCTTCCATTCATACCTTAGGCAGAAGAGGAAGATGCCGCGGTGCCCAGTCGCACCGGCCGGTTGTACCTCTTTGAATTTCGACAAGCGGGATCAATGAGCCCCCCCCTCACTGAGCTCCAGCGCATGGACACTGCAGCTATTTTGGATTTGAAATGGTAATCCAGTCAGAGTGAATCTTACTCTCAATTTGATTTGTTCCTTTCATTATCCATTATGAACACGTAATGGGACACTAAAGCCGGTCACAGAAAGGCAGAAGAGCTTCTTTAATTCTCAACGTCTAGATGTCAGATTGAACCTGGACAGAATGTTGTTGTTGATGATGGTCTTCCTCCTGTCAGGTGTCATGTGCCAGTGTCAGGGAGAGCTGTGCTGGGAATGGCCGCCGCCTCTGGGGAGCTGCAGCTCTACGCTCTGTCAGACACTCAGGTAGGAAACGTGGCTCTAGGAGAAAGACGAGTCAGACATTTCTGACCCTGAGCAAGCATGTGGCTCTTCTCTAGATTTGCTGTTGCTCTTCCTGCTGCCTTCACATCCAACATTCTGAGCTTTTTTCAGCACATGGCAGGATGCAGGGTGTGTGTGTTGTGTACATATAATTATATTGCACAATGTTTGTTGGTTTAGTTCTCTGCACTCTGATGTGTGTATTCAGGAGGAAGGACTGGCGGCTCTGAGCAGCATGGAGGTGGGAGCAGATCGTTTGGCTCTGTCACTGGACTGGTCCACTGGAAGAATGGACAGGTACTGTAGAGCACTTGGTTTATGTGCATCATGGTGACGGTGAGACCAATGTATCGGAAACATTCCATTTTGACTGGTCATATTTGAAGCACTACTCAGACAGAACTTTCCCGTGTGCAGCAGTGACGTGCGGGTGGTGTGCAGCGACTCAGCGGGCTGCCTCAGCGTGCTCTCCCTGGGTGAAGGCTGCCTGATGCCCGTGTCACAGTGGAAGGCGCATGACTTTGAGGCTTGGATCTCAGCCTTCTCCTACTGGGACACACAGCTGGTTTACTCCGGTAATCAAGCGTTGCCGTACTTTCTCGTCTCTGTTCATGAAAAATGGCATCTCAGTTTCAACATTTCTCAAAACAATTCACACAAATAGAATTTAAGGGAGACGCCACTGACTATACAAATCAGATAAAGTTTATTTGTCCAGGGGTGAACTCCCTTTGTAAGAGTGAGATGTGAAAACTGACTGTTGTAGCCAATTTGACCTATGACCTCACGGGGGCTCCTTGTTGCTGCTTAAGACTACATCTCTGGCATCTTCTATCCCAGGTGGTGATGACTGCAAACTTAAAGGTTGGGATCTTAGAATGAGTCCATCCTGCCCCACGTTCACCAGTAAAAGGTGAGAGCACCTAGTCCTCATTCATTTGGAGACACTATCTTGGAGTGACACGGTGACAAACTGGGGTCTTTTCTCTTGAAGGCACTCAATGGGAGTGTGCAGCATTCACAGCAGCCCACATCTGGAGCGTGTCTTGGCTACAGGCAGGTAAGAATCTCCCCTGACCCCTGACCTCAGGTGGACATGACTAAACATCTCACTTTATCCTGTTTTTTGTGGTGAAAATGTTGTTCTTGTTGTCGGTGACTGTGACTCCTCTCCACAGCTATGATGAACAAGTTTTGCTGTGGGATGAGAGGAACATGCGGCAGCCTCTCAGTGAGAGTCCCTTAGGTGGAGGGGTGTGGAGGCTTAAGTGGCACCCGGCCCATCAGCACTTGTTGTTGGCGGCTTGCATGCACAATGACTTCCACATCCTTAACTGCCAACCAGCCCTGGGTGAGTTTGAAGGAGACACACAGCTCAGGATTGCTGGAGTCATTACAGAATAAATGTAGCTGTTTTGCTTTTGTCCCCTAGAGGGTGCTGGAGGAGCATGTCCCATTGTAGCCTCCTACATCCTCCACAACTCCTTGGCGTACGGGGCAGACTGGTCTCGACTGTCCCTGACAGAACCTCCGCCCTGCTCCCCTCCCCCCGCAGAACCAAAGGAAAGACTTGCAGAAATCCGAGGACACTTAAGAATTCAGTACGAGTCTCCCACCGCCAGCTTCGACACTTCGCTAGAGGACGATGCTGGACAATACATCCCAGAAAGCATTTCACCACCACCGCCAGCAGCATCCACCAGCTGTGCAGCAGGCTTGGCCCTCAGCCCCGATGCTAGTGCGGCTTCCTCGCAGTCCTGTCTGCTGGCGAGCTGCTCCTTCTACGACCACATGCTCCACGTGTGGCGCTGGGACTGGACACCGGATGAGCACAGTTCAGCAGACTGTAGCACTGGCTAAGATCAGAAGCATGTATAGATCAACCATAGTTTGGGCATTATATACATTTATCATCCCACACTTTGAAATGTTATGAAATATGCAAAACCCTGTATTTTCTTAAGACAATGTTTTCCCAAACGTGCATTGACATGATAAACTGTTTAATACACCCATAACCCTGTAGTGTTTAATGGATAAGTTGGTGGGTTTGACACTTTTCATTCACACCTCTGACCCTTAAATACACAAGTCATCTTTCTCTTCATGGTATTGCTTTGGTCATTTTACCTTTTATTGTATAGGACAAGTGGAACAGTTTCAAATGGGACAGTGCATATACAGAACTGGGTGTGTGTCTGGTAAGCCAACAGGTGTCTAAGAAAAAGCTTCAGTCTGATTGCATGTGACAAAGATGATTATGATGATGTCCAACAGAAGCAAGTTTTGATTCATTGTGGATGCAAACAAAGTCATCAATGTTTACAATGATGACTGCACAATTCCGGAGTGTGGATAATTCCAACTGAAAAGTGTAATTTGTGCATAATATTGGAATCCCACATTTGATGACCAGTCACCAGTCAAACCCACTATTCACCCACGAGCAGCTTCTTTATCGGATAAAGTTCTTCGGATGCAGTTTGAATAGTTTCCCCTCCTGTGTGGGCTCAAATCCGTATTTCTCCAGCTGGTCCTTGTTGAAAGTGCCTGCTTCATAGTCTTTACTAATCTGAGGGGCCACGGCCTCAGCAAACACACTCTCCACTGTGAGCGGCGGCTCCGTTCCTTTGGGACAGCGATATGACACATAGGGTTTGAGTTTGAATCCCTCCAGGTCAGGCACTATAAATTCAGGAATCATGGCCTGTACGGACACAAACTTCCCGCTGGAGAGCTTCAGTCCCGTGGGTCTTGCTCCTCTGCCTTTGTTGTGAGTCCTTGAACCGCGTTTGCTGGTGAACTCTGACATCCGGTCAGCTCCTCTCACCAGACCCCTCACAAGCGTGGATAACACCCCCATGGTCGCCCAGGGACCTGCAGGGAAACAACACAAAACGTCATTTGGCATATGGTGCCTGCAAACATGACTGATGGATGAATTCATTACCAGAAACATTAATTATGATAAATGTTCATAAGTGTAAACCGGAAACAGGGACATACATTATAAGCTGCCCGTAATTTACAATAAGTTGTTGTTGGCGTAAATAGTCAGGCTCTAATTGGTTCATTTGTATTTTTGCCGATTTCGAAACTGTTTTTGTGTGTTTACACGTAGTACTCAAACATGCACGTTGCGATGCCCATAGGAGCGCCGTTAGCTAGCTAGGTAACAAGAACTAACGAACGGTCATAGTGATTTCATTGTTTTTGGTTTGCTAGTGTGACTTACACCTAACTGGTTAATACCGCTTTCAATACTGTATCTTTCGTTTCACAATACTGACTTAATACAGAATTCGACTTCTCTCACCTTGGACACGGCTTTCAGTTCAGGGGAATACAACGGACAGTGTAACTACATGTTCTGTGATTCGCCAAACTTCAGCCTCATTGACCAATAGGAATTCAATATACTAACACTTTGCTCTTAGTGATCAAGTTATCCAGACTTAGACAGAAATTAAATGAACCATCCTTCAAAATAAATGTCACACCACTACAAATATCCGTATTCAGAAACTCATTGTTTTTACATGTATGTATGTAATAGTCCCCAACCACCTGTCCGCGGCCCGGTACCGGTCCGCGGGTCATTTGGTTCCGGGCCGCACAGAAAGACTGATAATCAATATTTTTATTCAGAGTCTGAAAGATGTTGTATTTTGAAAAATGACCGGAACCATCCATCTGTGCGTCTGTGGGAGCAGAGAGTTTAGATACCTTCCTCAACCTCATCATGCCAACCTCATTTTACTTCAGTCTTTCTCTCCAGAACCGCAGGCTTTGGGTTATAAAGAACGACATCGAGTTGGCTCAGTTCCAGATGAACCCTCCTCAGTATCTCACAATATCGGAGGAGTTGTGGAAGGCGCTGATCAAACTCCCGGCGGTGTGCAACTATGTCACCTGCTGGAAGATCTTAGAGAGGTTTGTAAACGCATTACCTGTCAGAAGGAAGCCTGGGATGTGCCTTCAAAGCCACACTGAGCGGTCAAACATCATACGTGTACATGAACAAAAATTACATATTGATAATAGATTGTGCAAGGAACAAAGTACATTTCCGGTTTCATAACACCAAATCATTTTATGGTATTAGTTTTTATGATTTTTGATCTCTTCCAATGATCAGTGGCAGTATCTTCCCTGTTGCAGTGACTTCCTCTTTCCTTTGTTTATTTCTCGTTCTCCAGTTCCAGAAAAAATAAGTTACTACGAATGTGAGCGAGTTGTGCGCTACATCCTGATAATCCCCATTAAGACTGAATACTGCAAGAGTGGAGGCAGACAATATTCATCATCCATGGGTAGAGTGACAATCTTAATGTATAGGTGTGTAGGTGTGAGTCAATATGCAAACCACAGGCTCTGATCTGAACCCTGTGTATATATCACACTAAAACAGGCGACAGCAGGAATAACGATGTGACCAAAGTGCTTGTGAGTGGAGGAAGCCTTCAGCATATTGCCGCACACCATGAACTTGAATGATCTGGACAGGAACTGGGACATGAACTCAAGCTTTGCTGAGTGTTAGATCATTTCCCAAGGTCATAAAGCAAAAGGTGAGGGGAGATAGTAACTTCAAAGGTTTGCATCCTCTTGAATTTTGCAATTGTACTACCACCCTCCTTTTTGTGGGGTGGGTGGACTGCAGGTTTGGTGCTTGTCAAAGGTAAATGAGCACTTCAAATCTCTCATCTGAACTTTTTCCCTTTTCTAGTCCTGCTTATTCAGGAGTGATCCATGGTAGTTGGTCGAGATTTGTTGCTGTTGTGTTGTAAATAAGCAGGAAGTTCTCTGAGTCGTTCTAATGTTTTCCTATTAGGTGTCGAAGGTCAAGAAGTCGTTCCTGCTCTAATCCCACTACTCAGGGTGGTGGACAGCCCTGCACTGGAAAAGCCACAGAGACGTCTGACTGTGAAGACCAAGAGCTACAATACCTTAAGTAAGATTATTGTTCCTCTGATCGGCCTTCTTACATTGTCCCTCTTTTGCATTGTGATTATTGAGAACTTGTAGCAACATCGAAATTTTCAATACGTGATATGCGAAAATTTAACGACTTTTACAACTTTTTCTTAAGAACCATGGAGTCTCAGTGTTTTCATCATAAAGTCGAGTACTGCTGCATTGACGGTTACCGCCTCATTGGTCAAAGTGTGATAAGATGCACCACTGATCAAACCTGGTCTGGCAGTCCTGGCCTGTGCACCCGTACGTTCACAACCTAGAATTACATCATCACAGTGATTTATGAACGTGATCGGATGATATATTTATAAACGTTCCTCCAGTGTCAATGTGCCAGCTCAAGACCCTTCCCGACGATGTCATAGCCTCACCATTAAAGCGGTCCTACAGCATAGGGGAGACGGTGACCCTGTCCTGACCAGAGGGTCGACAGCTAGAAGGAGAAAACACAATCATGTGATGCCAGTCTACAGTTTTCACCCGACACAGCAGATATTTTATGCAGCATAGGTACACTTCTCCCCAATATGATACAATACAATGATGGTGTGATGGCACATTATTTAGCAGGGGTGCACATGGTATTCAATCCAGTACAATAATCTAGTATTCAATCAGTAAGGACGTAGTGCATGTTTAATTTTCTAAAGAAGTAATTCGCTTATTTCACTTTTCAAAAATTGATTGTCAATACGCAAATGCTGAGTAGGGCACAGTAGAGTACAGAATAAAGTAGTATAGTGGTAAAATAAAATAGGACCAATTTTCACGTAGCCTTTGATGATGTATGTGTTATGTTCTATTGTGAACACAGTGATTTGGATTTCTCTGTAACCCACAGCCAATATAATCCAAAAACGCATCTTTTTAGAAACATCATCTGTACAATGTGACCCATGGAAGAAGGTTTTCAAAGGAAATTGTATTTGCAAAATGCCATTTGAGTGTCAATAGGTTTGTGCAACTTGTTGACTTTATTGCTCCTGTTATTGTATTTGATGATGATGATGATGATGATGACGATGATGATGGTGATGATGATGATGAGCTTTGGTTTTTGTCACCAGGTCATCAGGTGGAAGACCAGTCTTGTGTGTGTGAAATGCAAACGCTGCTGTGTATGGGGAGGAACCTAATAGGAACCTCACAATAGCATACAACAGTGTCAGCCAGTGGCCATAATGCGCAACTACAGGCTGTGCCAATTGTCACATCTGGTAGACCTGTGACGGTAATGACACCAGAGGCTGAACTGGGAAGCTCACAAAAGTGCCACAATAATGCACATTTGTACTCACGCATACTCACACACTTCTACAGATCAAAATAAGGGATGCCGCTGTAAGGACACTGCAGATTGCTTGATCCCAGGATCACATGTGTGTTCGTGGTGGGGAGGATGCCACAGCCACCCAGACCATGAACGAATGTGAAGCAGGTGTACGGGAGAAAAGGTGTCCATTGTGGATCTCCAGCCCTGCACTTCCTGAGGGAACTCTCAACTTCCTGCCATCACTCATCAAGCTTCTGTTACTCATTCCTCATATTGAAATTGAATATCATTGATACAATTACGTAAAAACAGAATTATCTACACAATAAAAAGCAAAATAAAACATAACGGAATCATTCAAAATGTGTTCATGATTCTGCCCCAGAATTATAGCGTAGGTGTTATTTCAGAGAAATTAGGTTTGCTGTGCTGCTGCTGCCATACCTGCAGTTATTAAATAACCTGGATTCTTAAAATAGGAAATACTGCCAGATTTTCCGAAACAATGACTGCAAAAAAAAAGGAGGTCTTGGTTTAGAGGAAAACTTTTTGTGTGTGAAAGTCTCTGGATATAATATGTGAAAATCTGTGTTGCTCACTGAGCCGAGTCTATTTCAGAAGATGTGGTTTGCTTAGAAAACCAGAGAGTTCTCAGTCTGCCAACCAAACCCCTGCTGACAGTCTATTCCTGCTACTGGCTGCCTGCCTCCTCATGGTGTGTATCCATGAGTGTGTGTGTGCGTGTATATGTGTGAAGACACTAGCTATCTATGTGTTACTCGATGCTGGTAGACAAAGGTTGTTGCCTGAGAGGTAGAAAGCACAAAGCCGACGAGCCATTACACTTTAGACACGGGGTGAAGAACAAAGCAGCACACAGATTGTTAGGTGAGATGAAGAACATTCAGGAATGAAGCTACAGCTCTCAGCCTAAGTATGAATATCCGAGTGTAAACATATACAGAATATTCACAATGAGGAGGGCAAATATAGTATTGTCCTGCTTCAAATCATTCTTTGAATTTGTAAGCCAGGTAATATGAGGTGAGTCATCAGGTTATGGGATCTTTGGGCCTGTCTTTAATGTTTGGGTCAAAATGAAAAATCCTGATTTATTTTTTTATTTTGACTGTCTAAGAGAACCTTTTCATTCAGTACACAAGCATTCAAATGGTTCTCTCTCTCGCTCTCTATCATAGTTTAACTCTGCAGCCTGACTCTTTCTGGGCCCCAAACGCTCAAATGTCATGTACATCAACGTCTCTTTGACAGTCTGTGTCAACCCAGTGGATTACATGTGCAAAATATTACACAGGTGACTAGCCAGTATATTTCAATAACAAAAGTTTTATTAACAATGTAAAATGACCCATATCCGCCTTGACTACTGTATCTTCACCATGCCCTAAACACTGATCACTATCGTTAATAAGCAAGACCCATGCTGCCTGCCGTCTGTCTGCTCCGATCGCTCCAGGCTGAGGGAGATTCTCCCTGCAATCCACGGATCCCAACTTTTAAAATAATTCAGAGCGCATCGCGTAAAGAGTATGTGTATATACAAGTCTAACATCTCAATTAATAGATAGATATTGTGTGCAAAGAAGTTTTCTTTTGAGTATTGTATCATATATTCCATTTCAAAGCTGGAAAGTTAAAGTTGGGTACAGGTTCTTGGTTTATGGAAGACTAAATTAAGTACGTTAAAAAAGGAAAAACAGCAAGAAAACAGAAAACAGAGACTGTAATACACAACAAAACTTACTCTGCACAAATCTGTCATCTCGACTGGGACAGCCGAAGGTATAAGCTCTTTGCAAATACCATCCTTAAGTGTTTGGACAGCATCTATGTGTAATTTATCACACTATTTCTGACACAGACAAAAGTATCCCTTTTTTTTTTACACAAATCCTCTTTTCAAACACTCAGCATTCAGGTTTGTGGGAGTAACTGAACATCGACGTTATATCAAGTGACCTCTCACGCTCTTTTACACAGGACGAGCAGGTATCTGACTTCATTTACCAAAAAAGGGAAAAATCTGTTGCGAAATATCTTAAAATATATGTTCATGACTTTTGTTTTCATTACATTGCAATTACAGTTCTTCTTTGTATTACAAAATAAAATTATAAAATGGGCAGCCTTAAAAAAAAAAGGAAAGAGACAATTTATCTGAAAATGGCAGTAATAGATTGGTGGGAGACACAAGTGGTGAAGGACAGTGGGTAATGGTGTCGCTGTTGCCGCCTCCCACAAGGAAGGTGGGGGCCTTAGCTGGTTACCAGGCAACAGAGCCCAAAGAACCGCCTCTTCCTCTGTCGGACCAGTGGGTAGGGAGTCAGGTTCAGCAAACTGCTGTCATCTGGGCACAAGAACACACACACAAGTGCCAAGTCAGACAGTGTTTTGTGTTAATACAATATGTGGTTTCATATATGGCACCATATTTGTGTGTGTGTGTGTGTGTGTTTGTCTTCAGGTCTCACCTTGGTTCTTCAGTGGTAAAGGCATCGTCTCCCTGAGTTTACTGAGAAGGTTCTTCATCTCCCGCATATCCCTGCATAACACCATCACAGTATTTATCTATGGATCTGGCCTCAAACATGCTGTATATTTTCACACACACAGACACACACACACCTGCTGGCTCAATATACAGTATGTCACGGCATCTAATTAACTTTATAATGCAAAAGTGATATATTTGAACCAATAAACACAACATATACACTCTGCAACTGCTGGATGTCACCTCAGCATACAAAGTAGTAAAGAAGTATTTCTGAAACAGTGAGACTGTGAAATGCTCTCAATGTAACCATGATGTGGAGGTGGAAGTAGATTATACAAACCTTTCTATGTTTTCTATGTCAGTGGCCACCAGCCAGCACAGCTGAGGACAGTCGGTGGGGGAGGAGGAGGTGTCCTCCAGGATGGGAATATCAGAGCTCTCCTCCAGCTTGCTGTCAATCCCAGGAGTGCAACACAAATCTTTTCCTGAAGGAGTAACAGACGTTTACACCACAAAGGCAAGAATACTGCTGATCTAAAATGACCCAGATTGCCAATCGACTCGTAGTGCGTGGAAGAACAAGACGCGGTCTCGCCTACACGTAGTATCCAGTGTTTTGATCACAAGAGCGCGATATGGTGGTTCTAATTTTGGAGTAAAAAGACACTTAAGTTTTGGAGCACAGGGACGTACACACACTTCAATGCTCTCAATGTTAAATCCATCAATACGCCGTTTGCTTCTTAGGGAGCCTGAAGCCACAAATCAATGAGAAATCAGTACAAAGACTCGACAAAGAAATTAAGGCATCAATTATGCTGCATGTGTCGTTTTCAAGCCCCCCAGTAAGGTGACATCTGTGGGAATTCAATTTACAGATATAACTGGGTCAAAAATGTTGTGAAATCAAAATAGTGTGATTGTAACACTAACACACTTCTTCAATAAAAAATGGTCTGAATGAAGTTTGTGAGGAACACAGTATTGATTTGTTGGTGCTACGTCTTTCCAATGGCCTAATTTAATCCGGCCTGTTGCAGACAGCTCTCGAGCCGGCAGCATTTATTGATCAGCTGTGTGTGTTTGTGTGTGTTTTTCTTTTGCGCTCTATTGTCGTAGCCTCCTTTTTAGGTCCTGTTTGTCGGCAAACCTCTTTAAGCTGAGCGGGCAGACGCTAGATGTATTTGAATGTGGACGAATCGAGTCCAGAGCTGATCTTGAAATAATTGCAGAGATACCGATCAGGTGCTATATTGAGCTTTGCAGTGACAAGATCAGACATGGATTTGTAAAACTGGACTTTTTCTCTCTCACACACACACAAACACATATACACATGATGCAATGTGAGTTAGCAAAGTGAAGTTAGTGCAAAGCTATAATCGCCATGGGACGTCTTTGTGTATTTACCTTTCCTGTGGAGCTGCAAGGAGCCCAGCAAACAGACAGATTTCAGCATCTCTGTGATGTACATTTCCAGACAGCACTGCAGCTGGATGAAGAGCCTGCAGATCTCAGGGTGGATCTCCCCGTCCTCTGGCCTGCAGCAGCACACAGTGAGAACAGGAGGTCACTGGTTAGCTAGTCTGGACAAACTCGGCACACAACATTATGGCACAAACTCTATAGCTTCAACCGAGAAACACAGTTTGGGCTTTGGGTGATTTGTTTTCTCTTTACGAAGAATTCAGAATCTTAATCACAAATCCTACTAATATAAATAGTAGTCCAGGTAAATTAAGTGGTTTTATCTGTTTGCGATTACAGCATCATCAATGATCACAGACAGTAACTTCAGATGGCATCATATGATGAAGGCAAACAACATTTGTTACTTGTGATTAGTTTCTGTAGCTTTGTTCCAGTAGCAGCGGTGGTGCTTTATATATGAAAAGAACTTCAAACATGAGGCCCAGTTTGAGTATTTTCTTTCAAACAGATCTGATCATGAGTGCCATGTTGTGTTCAGGGGATAAACTCCAGCAGGTGATGTTCAGAGGGAGCGACATCACGTGGGAGAGTGACAGCGTGATACCTGCACCTGGTACGTGTGTTTCTCACATGCCTGGCTCTTCCAACAGTGAGCCACCGCACCGTCCCTCCTTCTACCGTACTGTCTCTAAAGCACAGCTGTCACCGGTGCCGTCCTGCTTATCAGCTTTCCTCCTGCAGGTCGGGCGAGGATCCGCATCGCACGGCCCTTTTAGACACGGCGGCTTTATTTGATTAAAGGGGAACGATCGGTGGTGCCTAATTCAAGCTCTGTGTCTGTTTACGCCGCACATGGAGACGGACCCAGGAGCTCTTAGGAAAGAGGTTTCAGAGTGTGCGGTGGTGATGATTATGACAATGATGTTGATGCGGTTTTCAGTGGGAACTTAGAGCTCCTTTCCAAAGCCACACTGGCTCCATTTCCACAGCAGAACCAGCAGCAGGAAACACAAGCACAGGACTATAATGGACAGTGGTTGTTTTGAAGAGAGACGGTCTCAGTCTAACTCCAGCTCGCCGTATCATTACAAGCTATAAAAATGGGGAAATAACAGCACAAAGACTAAAACATCCGCATATCAAATTCCACTTATTCTCCTCTTTAAATGTGTTGTTTATCTAAGCTTCGTAATAAAAAGTATCTGAAGTGAGTTTAAGAGGTTGAATGGATGTTGTGTGATTCGCTCCATTTGTTTAAATTGTTGTTTGTTTGCAAAGTGTGTTCAGACGCAGCATGTATACGTGCATGTGGTCTCCGCTCTCCTCATTACTGACCTCAATCTGTCTGATTGTTATTGAAAGTAAGTTTCAGACTGTCAACTCAGCCGCCAGCTTTAGGACCTTCAAATCCCGAGCACGAGGACGCAGACGAGGTTTTGCTCAACGGCAGGTGCACACCTCAGTCTTGCGTTGTCGCTATTTGCTGGACTCACTTCATCACAAACATGCAGAACAGTGAAGTAACATTGAATGTCATCATTTTGGGTTAATTGTGTGACCAAAGGCTTCAATTAAACCATAACCTGTCAGGACAGGACTTAATTGTTTCTAAAGGTTCTGCTCTACAAATGAGCAAAGACGTGACACACCGTCACTGAAAAGTGTTTGTGTCCAGATTTTCCATTGACTGGGAAATAAACACAACACCCACACCAACACACACAAACAGACACATACAGCCCCCTCCATTAAATATGAATGTAAACAATGCGATGCAGCAGCCGTCTCATGTTTTCGTCTGTGAGCACTCTGTGTTTATTCCACTTGAAGGCATGAATCTTTTAGGCTGGACTCTGTGGGCCAGTCCTGCTGTTGTAATTGCTTCCTCTTAAAGTGGCCCGGTTATCAATCCAAATCCCATCAAAGATGCTACACGGGTGTAACCCCCTCACTTCCCGTTTGGCATCTTTGCCATCAGCTTTGTTTACGAGCTTTGGGCGTAGCCAGAAAAAGTTGGACATAGCGTTTGGTATTGATTGGCTGAAGTGTTGCTGAGATGTGGCTTTACTTCCTTTGGCGTAGCCGCTACGCTGTTGCATGAGTGCAGTTAGGCTTACTTCCTGTTGACCTGTCCAGTGGGTATACCTCCAGGCATTGCTGGGATGCTGCCTCACTTCCTGAAGAACAAAACTTTTATACTCAATTGGTGCAACATGAGCCAACCTGCCTACTGATCCCATCCAAACCTTTAGAGTTCTTGCTGTGACAGAAAAAACAAACTCGTTCTAATCCCAACACACTGATTTCATGGAACAGAAACAGAAATCGTCAGGATGTCGTTTGAATGTGGCTAAAATGAAGATGTTGAAGAAGTGACGGACTTCAGTACTTTAGTTGTATGAGCTGTTTGGAGCCTTGATGTGCAGGTGTGTGTGTGTGTGTGTGTGTGTTTACACTCAGTGGGCCTCTGATGTCTGTCTACTTACCCTGATATCAAGGAGAGACTCTGATGTGCTGCTCTCGCCATCTCGCAGCCTTTAATTCGGGTCTTGAGCATTTCGGCCCGTAAAGAAGGACAGTCGACGGTGATCTCGCCGATGGAGATGACGAGCTCACGGTAGAGAGCCACAAGCGTGTTAAACTCCTGGACGATCTGTGTTTAAAAAAAAATGATCAAATGAGTTGCAGTAAACACTAAACAGAAGAAGCAGATACAATAACTTTTGCTGGAAGGTGACTCCCTGACACCTACAGCAGATTAGCCTTTGGCATCAGCCTGCACGTTGACTTGCCCACATGGACATGCATCACTCTGCCCGGGATACAAACAAATAACCTCCCAGTGCAGCTGTGTGGTGCTACAGTTCAATTCAAGTACATTTCAGACAACGGAAAGTGGCCCGTGTGCATCCACAAAGGACAGTGAAGTGATCGGTTTTGTTATCGATGAGGGTTCCATCGCGATAAGTTTGGTTGCTGCACAAAGCTTTGTGCTCGATCGCGTCCCTTTGCGTTCACAGCAGCAGCTCCTGCGTCGCATCCCGCTGTCCTGGCGTGTTCACACTGATGCATGAAAGGGTGAAGGAGGCGACACATATGATCACTCATGTCATAATCTGTCCAAACCAGAGCACATCTGCGGCATCGCGCTCTCCGACGTATAGCACAATTCCGCAATTCGGGCAATTTTAATTGATACATCATCCGAAATCCAAAGCAGCTTTCAGCCTCGCAGGTGTAAATCACGCAAATCAATCTGCACAACGAGACGATCCGACAAAGCGATGCGAACACATGCAGCTATTTTTAGGCTCTTAGGCCGAGAAATAGTTGATCTCTGCAGCTACGAGCAGCTCCGGTTTGTGCACCGTGCATGCATATGGGATAGAACAAAGAAAGCTGTGGGAGAAGAGCGGAACCCTCCTCTTCATCAGAGGCACCATGCGGGCTGTGGCGTGTCGCACACTCACCATCCTGCAGTCGGCCACGGCGCGCTGCGCTTTGCGGCTGCTCTCGGTGCTCTCCCGCCTCTCCGGGTCTCGTTGCGGAGGCTTGCCGATCTGGAAGATGTTCCCGGCGGATCTGGGGCGGTTTTTGCGCCCATTCGATGCAGAACTCATGCATACACATCCACTAATAAAACAATCCTAATGCAGAACGGTTTCGTCTTGGCTGTTCTCCCCCCAAAAAAAGTCCACCAGCACCACACCAGCACCTCCTCTGCCTCCCTTCCCTCCTTCCCTCCTTCCTCGCCTGCACCTGCACTGTTCACTTGATCCTCCGCTCCCGTTTCACCTTCACCAAACTATCCGCTCGGTTGATCGTCGTCGCCGCTCCGTGTCTCTCTCTCTCTCTCCCTCCCTCCCCACCGCCTCTTGTGTCTCTAGTGCGGGAGACGGAGCGAATCTTTCCCCGGAAGACGAGCCTCGGAGCGCAGGGAAGGTGCCGGATGAGCGCCTGCAACTCCTCTCCGCATTGCCTCGACTGCGACGGGGCGCAAGTCACCTTCAGTCCCGCAGCAGAAGCACACGGTACAGACGGCGGAAGACGCTCACACCCAAAACCCAGCGAGTCCAGCCGAGGTCCTCTGCCGTCTCTGACGCACAGATGTCGGGAGGAGACGATCGCACTTACGGACGTTCATCAGATGCAACCATTTCTTCGGATTGTGCGTTTCCAATAAGGCGGCTGATAACGATCTCTCCTCGGGCGCACGACCCCCCCACGGAGAGCAAACAACGCCGCCAATGTCACCGCTGACAATTCCGCCGCACTTCTATGTGATGATGGAGATTAAAACCCCCCAAACAGTTTAATTTCCCCGCGTCCGCTCCATTCGGCGTTTCCACTCGACTAGGCCGATGTGTAACCTTGGCGAGGCGGCAGGAGATGAGCTGCAGGCCTGACGTGGCTCTGTGGCTGGAAACACTGCGCACCCATAGGACGGAGAATACTAATAGCACCCATAAAGTCAGACCCCCGCCCAGGGCAGCAAACAAAACAACCCGGCCCGCACAGAAACACAATCAAGATGTGATTCCTTTGTGTTTCCTGTGACTTTAAGTATTTACATAACAGACTTATTCTTCTGGGACTGGAAGTGTGCCGGTGCAGTTAGTCACCTATGTTCTAATTTAACGCTTTTATTGCGTGTTATTCCCTGTCTTTTGAACCTAGTACTCATAGATTATTCATATATAGCGTGAGTATAAGAGTGATGCGATTAAGATAGAGGTGTTTTATTGTGGTTATTTCTGGGAAAACTGGGTATAACAATGTGATCCCATATAGATTCCCAACCCCAATTTCAAGCCTTTAATGGAAAGAAGTTGTTGCTGAAAGATATTATTGTAATATTAATGTTTTTCAAGAGATAATGTATGTTTTTGAACTTTGCAAAATACATGTTTTCCATATGATTGTCATTAAAAAAATGATTGAAAACATATCCACTCTTTGTGCTTTATTTGCTCCAAAATACAGAGAGTTACTGCGATCAATCTTAACAATAAATGTTGATTTAAAGCAAACAAAACATTTCTCCTCCTATAAAAATAAGTTATGCCTATGTCATACAAACAATAATTCATCATTTGAGTTGGAGTTGGAAGGATGCAGCATGTGGGATCACAGTCACAATCCATACAAAAGAATATGAAACATAAGATTGATGAACCACTATCATGTAAATCCAGCCAAAGTCATTGGTCACTCATGTTACAGCTGGTTTCCGGTTTAAACATCATGAAGGTTCCTTAAGTTTTAAACCCCAAAGCTGTATGACAGCAAAAACTCTTAAATCCAGCAAATTCACTGAAGCATTATCTGCTATTCACACTGGAAAGTGCAAAAGTATAAACAAACAGGATTTAACAGAACACTTCACTAATTCACTGTTGTCCATATGATTTACATTCAACATCTGATTCTGTGACATTCAAAGTGAATCATTTATTCACTGATGAGATGTAATGATGATGGTTGGGATCTGGAATCGAATCTGTCCCGGCCTGTAACTGGATGGTGGTGTAGAGATGAACACACACACACACACACACACACACACACACACACACACACACACACACACACACACACACACACACACACACACACACACACACACACACACTCACACACACACACACACACACACACATGGCAGCAAGTCAAATGTAGGTCCACAGAATATGTGTATCGTGTTGGGATTCCCAAGCATCCCCACACTGTGTCTCCACTTCAGTCTTTTATTCATGAGAGACAAGAAGCTGTGGTGTTTTGTCCCTCCATCAAACCCTGCACCTTTGTCCCCTCCTATACATCTGACATGCTGGATAACATGTCCACCCCTGCTCCCTCCACCAAACTTCACCCTCTCCTTTACCTCATTCGAACTCTTAACCCTTTTGCTAGGACAGTCCAAAGGAAGGAAAGAAGATGTAGCAAATGAAGCAGAAAATGAAGAAGCCGATGACCCAGTTGACTGAGTAGATATAGATGATGACCATGTCCATGTCAAAGTGCCAACCTCGGGAGTCATCCTCAAAGTCCAGTGCGTCCAGGTGGTAGCCTCCTCCGTGGGGGAATTGGCGTCTAGAAAAGGCGCTGGACTGCCTTTGAAAACCTGTTGGGGGTCACAAATGGAGAGCCTGGTTCATAATTATCTGTACAATATAATATGATCAAGATCCCCCTTAAAATGTTTCCCATACGATGTGTAAATCTGAAGCCATATGTTCCACCATTGACCCCCAGAAGCCCGAGCTGATTATTGATCTATATCACTCACTGTTGAAAATGCTTACAAATAAACAGCATAAAGTGTTAAAGTTGTGCAGGACTAACAGAAATTAAATTGTTAAGTGCACACAGTTAATTCGTCATTGCTCAATACTGCAGATTTGGTGTGGAGCAATTCAGCATGTAATGAGTGTTTAGCTTCATGGAGGGAGCTTCATTGCTGATGCCTGAATAACTTGCCTCCAAAGATCCGGAAGAGTTTTCTGCAGCTTGGAAGAGGCCACTTTGCACAGCTTGCTTTCTGGAAGTTCTGCTTCCGGGACAGGTATTCCTTTGGGAAGAACGTCCGTGCTGTTTGGTTCAGCTCTGTAAGCAAGACCAGTAAACACACAGATTATTAGCACCTGCATTTTTCTCTTTTTAGCCCAAATAAATTACGCTTCACTTTTTCAGTTTCTTCAAAAAGGCGAAAGCAGCAGACACAGCGTCACTGGTGTCCCTCATTCTCTCCTCTGTATGACCTTGGCTTCGGTAATCAACACAAGAATCTTATCTAAAATCCTTGTCACCTAATCACCAACAAGAGCCCTTACTGCATGTGTGGTCCTTATAAGCCACTCTGCCTTTTGTGGCCTCCGCAGTGTCCCTGATGCTCACTCTCTCCTACGTACGTCTAGAAGTGGGACAACGTGAATCACACAACTGCATGACTTATTCATAGATTTGGCCAAATCGGGACACATAAGATGATACGTTTCTGTCTAATCAGTGAGCAGAGATCATCAACATCACAGAGCATCGAGTGTGAATGCAGTGGAGAGGAGGCCGTGCAGATGTGGTTGTATCTTGATTGTGGGACGTGTTTTGTGTGAAGAGCATGAAACCAACTAACCATATTGTCATGCAGGTTCCAACAAAAGGCATAAATGTGACTGTGAAACGGCCCTCTTGTTGACATGATTTAATGTTGTTGAATGTGTCTGTTTGTGTGTTCTGAGTGACTCATCTGCTCTGTGCTCAACCAAAGTCTGCTCTGCTCCCTGTGGGACTTCTGCAGCTGGGCCCTCTGAACATTAGATTACTCTCCTCTCATCAAGTACTGGATTATTATCTTTAGAAAAATATCACTACCTCGTGGAGTTGCTTGTCATAATCTTAATTTTTCGATCATCTCATAATTTATTTCAAGGCTCCCCTGTGGAGTTTAGAATCATGTTTTGATGAGTTAGTCACCACATGTTTGTATCTCCCGCTTTAATTAACACTACAGTACAGACATGTAAGCACAGGGCTGATGTAATGTCTCTCTTGTGTATTAAGTTACAGTAGTTTAACGCAACAGAAGGTGGCGGGAAGAAAATATCACACCTAAGCATGAACAATGTGGATTTCCAAACTTAAACAAGTAGGAAATGGATTGAATGCCTGTCTCACACCTTTAGGATACACTGTACATAAATATGTTTTGGTAAGGAATATTGATCTTGAATGAAAAGCCACATTTTCTCACAAGAAACTCCACAGGACGCCTTTAATAAGTGGACGTATGAGCGTTTCAGAGTCTCACCCTTCTGAAAAAAGACGTGTGTGATGATTGTCCTGCAGAGGGGGCAGGGCGTGTTGGCGGGGCTGTTCTTCGCCAGTGTCCTCAGACAGGGTTCACAGAAGATGTGGCTGCAGGGCTGGCACATGTAAGGGCTGAAGTATACGTCCAAACACACGGCGCAGATGTAACCCTCTCTGTCCCCGGCGAGGTCTTCGTCGTCGTCATCCTCGCTGCTGCTGGATGGATTCTCTGTTGAACTCTGCGTGTGAGGGAAAGGAGGGCGAATGTGTGTGATTATGTGCGGTTGACAGATACAGCAGCATCCATGCATACTGTATTCATGCACATCCTGTCGTGTGAAAAGCACAAGCTCCCTCTCCTGCAGAGGACATTTTGTGTTTAAGATGCACAACCAAGCTCCCTATAGATCTGACCCTCTATAGTGTTTTACGCATATACTGTATGACTTCTGGATGACGTTGTTATTTCAGTATGTGTGATGACGTCATCTGTCATGTCATCTTGAGATTCTTTGTAAATTGCTCTTTATCTTTACTCATCCCATTTGATGGGTGCAAAAGCCTTTAACACTCATCTGCAAAGAATATAAATACGTCCGAGTGAGTCAGCTGCAAATTCAATGTAGTTTTTCACCCATTACTCATTCTACAGTGTCAATTCCTGATCTATCTGACTATAATCTAATTCTGTGAAGTGTTACACATGCTGTATTATATTTGAGAGGATTCTTTTGTTTTCTTCTTGGTTGCTAATGTGTCTTTGCTTCAACTTTCTGCCCGTCTGCTATGAGTCATAGCATGTGACAGGACCTAAATCAGGTGAACATTGTGCTGTGATTGATATTGTCATCATATTCATACAATAATCCCCCTGATCTCCAGTGTAGCCTTGGCACCCAACTCGCCCTCCCTCCCAGTTTCCTCTGCACCTTACATCTGCAATCACGTCCCTCCTTCCCAAACCTATAACTTACAGTCATACAGGAGGATACAGAGACTCAGTTTGTCTGGGGCTCATATGTCCCCTGCCTGCCTTCTTCCATCTCCACCTGTGCAGCCAGACCTCCAGGGACCGCTGCCTCAAACTCCAATCTTTCAACGCCCGAGGGTGCTCCCAGAGTAATTACCACTCTCTCACCCGGGGCGAGCTCCTGGGACCTTCCTGTCGCACCATCCCAGCCTCCCAAGATGTGTCATTAACACTGAGGGGACCATACAGTGCCCATAGCTCCGGTGTAATCATGGACACACTGTCTGCTCTCTGGCAACAAGCAGTGTGACAAGGACGCTTCGCCTTGGTCACTTTGTTAAATAACAAGACAATAATATAACAAACAAAGAAATACATAGACATAAACTACTTTGCCACTGGGACGTCAAATAATTTGATGATCAAATTAAACCCTGACAACACATATTGGTATTTTTGCAGCTAGAGAAAGTAATTGCAGCCGATCAGTCACACAGGATTATAGCGCTTCCTGTGGGGCGCCGGGCGACAACAACACCTGACCTGACATTCCCCAGACTCCAGACCATATCCAGTGCTGCATTATATTTGAAAGTATTTAAAAGTAGACTCATATGGGATTCTAGCAAAGTCACATCCTAACTTTTCATCAAATCAAAATGACATCACTTCATAAAGCGAATGAGCATCTAGAGTAGGATTTGTGAGCAAAGAAACTTAGATTGACACTGAAAGTCTCTCTCTCTTTGATTGAGTTTCTAAATGGTTAATAGCAGAGCGCTCTGTCTGCGCTGAGTAACTCCAAAGGGAGAATGTGTTTAACTGTGCAAAAGTAAAGTAGCACTGTGCTGAAAACCCTTGATAATGATAAATGGCCAAGCAAGTTCAATCAATTCACCCTGGGTAAATATCAGCTTAGAGTGCAGTTACTTAGGAGACATAAAATGAGAATTACCATCTACTTTGATCATTTTGGAGCAGGATGCAACAGCTTTGGACAAGGCATGATCAAGATTTGTTAAGTAAGTGGGGAAAGATTTGAATCCACATTGTGTTTTCACCGACACAAACATCATAATGGCTCATAACTATATCTGTAATATTCAGAGTGTGTGTGTATCTACATTGTGGCGCCAAGCTGACATGCAAACATCAATGAGAGACAGAGAGAATATTGTAAAACAATGCAATCAACATGACATAGAAATGGAAAATGGATTTTCTATTTCAAAGCAACATCAGTTCTTTTTTCTAATTCAGTCGTCAGAATAATTTCAATCCACCAACGTGAATGCATATCTGGGACCGTCCAATCAGAACAGTATCTGCTCTTTTGTCCGTGCGGTTGTGAAGAGCTCTCTGCCCGAGCCTCATCAAGCAGCTAATTCAGATGTAACCCCACTTTAAACTGTACAGACAATGACTATTGAGATGAGCTGGCTGCTGATGGGCCTGTGGAGAGTCAGAGTCTACATGAAATCAACACACACACACACACACACACACACACACACACACATGCACACACGCACGCACGCACGCACACACACACACACACGCACGCACGCACGCACGCACACACACACACACACACATGCACACACACACACACATACACACAATCAGTTGGGTAAACTATTATGAATAATATTTGATACTATTATCAATATTCATCTCTGCTCTTTGTACATATTCTGCTTTCAGAATCAAAGAAAATACACACAGGCACGCACGCACGCACGCATGCACGCACACACACACACACACACACACACACACACACACACACACACACACACACACACACACACACACACAACCACACACACACACACACACACACACACACACACACACACACACACAATGCTTTTACTGGCTGCATTTGCATTTCTTCTCATCTTAAATGTAAATAGGTCTTTAAGTATATCAATTAAAGTTGCCATAACCGGTTAAAATGGTCAAGAGTGCCTGACTATAAATTCTCTGCATATTTCATTAGAAACGTCTCTGAAGTCTTAAAGCTTCATTTTGCAAAAAAAAACAAAAAAAACATTACCAGATATTCTTCTTAATAATGAGACATTATTGAATGAAAGCATCTGTGTATGTTGTGTTTGTGTCATAAAGTGTGAGGTGCCCTGCTAATGCACACGCTTAAAGAGAACAGACTTATAAATGAAATACCTTCGCAGATGATGAATAATACCTGATGTTCCGTGCAGACATGGATAATTTGTTTATGAGGCTTCAGTGGCTACACAACTTAATAGTGAAGTCAATTATCGACTAATTTAATAGCGAGCACAGAGACTGGTGTGTCCTCGCTCATCTTTAAGGCTCAAGGGGACTTAAGTCTTCCCTTCTGTCTGTCTCTCTATAGAAGCACATTTTTTTCAAAAGATGTTTCCCAAAATGAGAGAGTGTTCCTTAATCCTGACATCAGTGGCAAAGCCTTTGGTAGGAGAGAGATTTCAGTGTTCTGTGTCATTGTAAAGACATGACACCATTTCATGACATCATTCACCTGTTTGCTCTCCTGCAGTTGACTTTGTCTCCACCTCTCCTTCCTCCTCTGCCTCCTCCTCAGACACTTAATCCTGTTCTTCTCTCTTTTGCTCATCCTCCACTCTGGAAAAGGGGCGTAAGTTGGCCTCATCACCTCCATCACGCCACTTCCTCCTTCCTCGCCGTTCCCCACCTCTTCCTCTTCTTCTTCCACCAGCTCTGAGCTGTTGGGAGAACGGATGAATGTCCGAGTCCGATGGTTCCGTGTCAATTGTCCAGTCCCTGTCCTGGTCCTCACTTCCACCCAGAATGGATCAGGCTCTGTGGATGAACTAGAAGGGTAGCGGTGTAAGTCCCCGACATCTGTCTCGAGTAAAAGTCCCTGTGGTGACACGCTTCTAGATCTGGATTGGGTTGCAGGTTGAGGGACAGCGAGAGACGTGGACCTCTCAGGGGATCTTGCGTTTGTGCTGGTGGTGCTGATCCATGAGCAGCTGGCACCATGAGGTCTGCGACATGGACATCCTCCCTGCAGGTTGTCTGATCTTTCCATAGCTTCCATAAGACTGTGTCCCGTGCTTACTGCCCCCCCTTGTCCCCAGGCATCATCTCCACGTGTAACAGTTCTTTCAGTGTTTCTCTGGGTTTGTCCTCCTCTTTCCTCCCAATCCTCTCCTACATGTTCCACACTTTGTTTCTCTTTGGTTCCTTCTCTCCATCTTCTGCTGTCCCTCGTTCCTCCATCCTCCCTGCAGGTCTTTCTGTGTGCCTTCCTCCCAGGCAGGAAGGGTCTCACCAGCTGCTCCACACTGTTCGGACGTATCTCTCCCACCCCCGAGGGAGCGTCCATTTGATGATGCACTTTGTTTTTGTTGCTTTCGCCACTGGAATCCTCAGTTTCATGACCCCCTACTCTGCTTGAACCAGATGCACCAGTGGCTTCTACATGGGAGCTCATGATTGTGCATTCACATCTGATGGAGCTCTAATCGTTTAGCCTGGTCTCTCTCAACTCATACCTCAGGTCTCTCCCCAGGTCACCCTCTTCTGGTAGGTATGGATTGTATACGCTGATATTCTTTTTTCTAAAAGCTGAAGGGAGTGTTCCAGTGTGACTGAGGTGAGCAGTGCCGCCTTCTGCTGCGCCCTATCCTGCCCCCCGTCAACCCCCTGGGACGTTCCACGTTGCTGACAAAGCCAAAGCCTGCGAGTAAGCCCCATTACAATAGGTGCACCCCTCACGACCTCACTATTGTCTGGAGTGACCTATAGTAAAACACCACTGCGCAGCCACTGAGCACAAAATAAGGTGAAAATTCCAGAGCCACCTTTTGTTCTGTCCTCTGCTGCCATGGTGTCAGCCTTTTCCTCTCTGCTTGTTAAGCAGAGCACAAAGTGGTTGTCTGTATATGTATGCATGCTTGTGTGTGTGGCTATATCATGATGTATGTGCCATATAATGTCTGGTGTTCATTCTATGCTCCTGTCACCTCTAATCCCCTTATAATTTAGAAATAGCCTCTGAGCCACGGCCTTGTTCAGATTGATCAGGCTGCTTTATAATCTAAGGAGGAAGACTATTAGATTCTTCATCAGAGAATAAAAGAGCCAAATCAGAAACAATGCAATACAAGATTAATTAGGTGAGGTAAAATGATTCTAATGTAGGGTGACATAGAATTTGTATGCAATGATGATGATTGAAAACATTTATGGCCTATAAGAGGACAAAGTTGATGTATTGCCAGCGGGATTAAGTGTTTGAAATTGTGTGGTGTTGTTCTGATCTGAGGAGGTGAATTTGTTATAATTCAGCCCGCACAGTATACATGGTGATTAAAGTGTTTAATGGAGCCCATTAAAAAGCATGATTCACGCTTATAATAACCACCAAAGCCAGGGGCTTTCAGTCTAAGTCTTTACCTGCTTCTTCATCAAGACACACTGAACTATCTTCACTGTCTATGTTCCAGATTCCAAATGGGATTACTTGGGGTCTCCATAACAAAATGGATGTATTAGATGTGATGCTGGCTGCAACAATGAGCGCCACTGAACACGAAACATGCGGACAGTGTGAAAGTAATCGTTTTCCCTGCATGCAGGCTTATGTGGTTAAGCTGCTCAGATGATGCGCGCCTGTGGGCCGCTCCTAATACTACAAGAATTCCTTGAAGACTTAAAATGTTTGTGCGTTTCAAGGTCCAGAGAGTTTGTACTCTCAGGACCTTTAGCTTTGTTTGGTTTTGTGGCGATTTTCATGCTGACAGACGAGTCGACGTGTTAGAACAATCCAGGCTTGCAGTTCGACCATCGAGCTCGGAGTCTTCATGGCTCACACACAGAAGCGCTGCATCACACTGCACCAGCTGCTGTACGTCATCAGGACAAAAATGACACAGAGGAGAAATGTGACATCATTTTGACATCTCATATTGTGTTGTAATTAAAAACACTAAACACTATAGACAAAAACATTCATATAAAATATATTGGAAAAGGAGACATGGATCCTGCACCACTGCTGAGGCAACTGGAGTCCATAAATAAACCTTCATGTGATGTGTTTTGTTTACTTTTAAGCACCTGATACACGCAGTGGCAATCCTTTTAATATTTCAAGTAAAGTGTCAGTTTTAATCGCTCACACAAACACACACGGTTGGATTTCCCATCATTTGGTGCAGTCCCCACTGTTGACAGCAGATAGCAGTATACGCCCTCTGTGGACGGTCCCGGCTCTGTCCATGGTCCTTAAATACACTTTCGCTCTCCGCACATTTCGCTATTTTCTCCATTCCGACTCAAACTGCAATCTGGCTTCCAACAATCATTTTACATTTACAAAGTGACGCGTTCACGTAACAAACGCGTTTCCAAAAAAATCCGACCTAAAGTGTCGATTTAAAGTAATGAAAGGTTTACACATCCTCAATTTTCCTCGAGTAGCTCACAGACCGTTTTACCTCGATTCTCAAAAACAAAAAAAAAACAATATCATTTAAATCCACCAATCCGACTGTCCACAAGAACCTGTTGTCATGTGGCGTTTCACCCACAATACTACTCCGCATGCAGAATAACATCGCCTCAGTCCAAAGAACCAATAAAGGAGAGAGAGAGAGAAAAGGAAATGAAATGAAAAGCTTGTGCGCCCTCCTCGACTGTCTGCAGAGAAAGACGGAGCAGCACCGAGAGCAAAGGCACAAAACTCCGGGGCGACCTCCTCGCTGTCTGACGTACCACCAAGCTGCTGCTATAAATGAATTCACGGCGTCACCAGGCTCAGATGATTCTCAGTACAGTGAGCGCCCCGACCGTCAACACTGCCGGGCTGCAAAACACACAAACCTGCACGCTGAAGACACACAAGCGCACCTACACACAAGCGCACACACATAAGCACACACGCACACACTCACACGCACACTCACATTCATTCGTCATGCGTCCTGAGAGCGACGGCGCGAACTCTGTAACTCCGATGGACTCCGGTAAAACGCGCAACAGTCCGCGTAAGTGACTGTGTGGGTCCAGTCGCGTCTGTCCCGCACCGTCGTGGGAAAGTTGCGCTCTGGCTGCACCGAGTGACCGAATTATGGATTTTGTGGTAAGCGGCAACAACAGCAACCAGACCACCGGTTACCCCGAAGGCGCAGACGTCGTTGCCGACTGGGACGGAGATGAGAACGGCACGGCGTCTGCGGCTCTGCCAGACCTGGAGCTGAGTTATCAGATCATCACCTCTCTGCTCCTGGCGGCCCTCATCCTCTGCTCCATATTTGGCAACGCGTGCGTCGTGGCGGCCATCGCCTTGGAGAGATCTCTCCAAAACGTGGCCAACTATCTGATCGGATCTCTGGCCGTGACAGACCTGATGGTGTCGGTTCTGGTGCTGCCAATGGCGGCCCTCTACCAGGTTTTGAACAAGTGGACACTGGGGCAGGAGATCTGTGATTTGTTCATCTCATTGGATGTTCTTTGCTGCACTTCATCCATCCTGCATCTGTGCGCAATCGCCCTGGACCGGTACTGGGCCATAACAGACCCTATTGACTATGTAAATAAGCGGACGCCGAGGCGAGCTGCGCTGCTGATTAGTGTGACTTGGCTAATTGGTTTCTCCATCTCGATACCGCCGATGCTGGGCTGGAGAAGCGCGGAAGACAGAGCGAACCCCGACGCCTGCATCATCAGCCAGGACCCGGGCTACACGATCTACTCCACGTTCGGGGCTTTTTACATCCCCCTGATCCTCATGCTGGTCCTGTACGGGCGGATATTCAAGGCCGCGCGCTTTAGAATTCGAAAGACGGTGAAGAAACCAGAGGCAGCAAAAGTGTCAGAAAAGTTTTTGTCTGTGTCTCCGGCAATTTTCCACAAGAAAGCCAACGGAGAGTCCGAGGGCAAAGGCTGTCGGCGCGGCGACGAGCCCAAACCCTGCTCTCCGTGCGTTAACGGCGCGGTGAGACACGGAGGGGAGGAGGGCGAGTCGCTGGAGATCATAGAAGTTACCAGCAACTCCAAGACGCACCTTCCTCTGCCCAACACCCCCATGTCCTCCTCGCAGGGCTTCGACAACATGAACGAAAAGAACACGGAGGCGAAGCGGAAGATCGCGTTAGCCCGGGAGCGTAAAACGGTGAAGACACTGGGGATCATCATGGGGACGTTCATTTTCTGCTGGCTGCCCTTCTTCATCGTGGCTCTGGTTCTGCCTTTCTGCGCGGAGAGCTGCTACATGCCGGACTGGCTGGGCGCCGTCATCAACTGGCTGGGCTACTCGAACTCTCTGCTCAACCCCATCATATATGCTTACTTCAACAAAGACTTCCAAAATGCTTTCAAGAAGATTGTCAAGTGCAAATTCCACCGAGCTTGACACATTTGTTTTTTCACCTTGACGTCATTTCCAGTCATCACACGGACAGTAAAACGCGTCCGCAGACTGTGTGTGGGGCAGCATAAGGATCATATTCAGACTTTCAATTCAGGGACAGTCTCTCTCTGTGTGTGTGTGTGTGTGTGTGTGTGTGTGTGTGTGTGTGTGTGTGTGTGTGTGTGAGAGAGAGAGATGAAGCCTGCAGCTGCTGATGAGAGGACAGGGACAGGGACAGGGACAGGGACAGAGACAGGGACAGGGACATTTGCTCTTGATGTACAAGCTCATATTTATTCAGTGTTGTAGCTCTGCAGCTTACATGCAACGGCAGCCATCGTTATATTGCCATGCAATACGTGTCATGTGCTGAATCCATGCATCTACCATAAGGAGGCACACAGGGGTCACCAGCCGTGTAGCACTCAAACAATAAAAGCAATGAAACTTTGTCATTGTGAAATCCGAGTCAGTTTGTGTTTAGAAAGCAAAGTACTGAGGCTCTGTGTTGATGATGTCATTACATGTCCACATGTTCCTTCAAAAATCGCTGGAGAAGCTGTGTGGGACTTCTCTGTTTGTTTTGACAGGCCTGATGATGATGATGATGATGATGATGATGAAGATGATGATGATGAAGGAGAGAATCAAATTATCAGTGTATGGTATATCTGAACTTACAGCAAAAAGGATATAGAACAAACTCTGCTGCCATCCATCAGTTCCATCTCACAAGAGGAGATGGGCAAATTTTCTTTCTGAAATGGAGGCTGTTATTGCATTTATTATATATAACCTCTCTTCCTGTATCTCTATCTTCCTTTATCTCTTCTTATTCACCCCACCCCCACCCCACCCAACCCCCCCATGTCCTCTTCAACCCCCGATGGTGTACGTGTGTATGTGATGAGATGAGATGAGAAAACAGCATGGAGAGGGAGAGAGAGAGAGAGAGAGAGAGAGAGAGAGAGAGAGAGAGAGAGAGATTACATTTATTAAACAAATTTATTTTTCCTGCCATTTCCCATAAAGATCCACAGTGAGTATTGATTTATTTGAGCAGTTGAGAGTGATTAAGTGGATTACAGGTAAAATAAGTTTACATTCATTAGAAAGAGATTCAAACCCACAGAGCGAAATGTGATGGACATCCATGCACATAGTGAACATCATTAGAATAACAGAGAAATAAGACGCGCGTGCACTTAGTTTGATGGTTTTGATAGTGAGCGAGGCGTTGAAGCCAAAAGTGGAACTAAGGTACATGAGGCCCCTAGAGGCCAGCTTCAAATAATGGGTGGCTATTGGCCTGTTGTCATGGTAACACTTAAAGCCCAAGGCAATGACGGGTCAGGGGGCCAGGCTGGCTGCGTGCGGAGAGACGAGCACACGTGACAGCGTGAAAATGTAGAGATGACACCTGTGGCATACAAACATCCTCTGCTGAAGTGACACGCAGGGCGGAAACACTCAGGGGAGCATATGGATATGAAAGAGGACAGAGCTGTTAATGGCCTGTCTGAGTCAATCATGTGAGTAATACCCCATAGCAGATGGACAGTTTCTGTATGCAATCATGATGCAAGACTTTTAAGATGTAAAAGATAGAGATCTTAACGCGAGAACGCTTAACCAGCAAGTTTCATTTTGATCACAGAGATAAAATCACATTACATCAGAAGTTTCCACCTCCTGTGATGTAGCAAAGGGAGGAAATCATCATCCACACGTGCAACAAATCATCACCTCATACTTCCCTTACGTCCCCGCAGGCCATTACAGTACAGGTTTTGCAGTTATAAAGCCAAAAAGCTGCGTACCAGGAGAGGTATGATGACAAGCAGCCAATGCTTAAAATCCCATATCTCTCCCCTCTTAATCCATCCAGCGTTTTTTTTCTTTCCATCCCTCATTTCCATAGAGCAGCAATGCTTTCAGACACTTTTGGGGAAATTAATCTGCTATCCATGACCTGCAGGTCAGCGCCTGAGCTTATGACGGGCTCAGACAAGCCCATAGAGAACGTGAGCGGGTTCCAGTTTATATTTAACAAACCTGAGTGAAATAATGAAAGAGAAGAGAAGAGAAGAGAGGGGAAGAGAAGAGAAGAGAAGAGAAGAGAAGAGAAGAGAAGAGAAGAGAAGAGAAGAGAAGAGAAGAGAAGAGAAGAGAAGAGAAGAGAAGAGAAGAGAAGAGAAGAGAGGGGAAGAGAAGAGAAGAGAGGGGAAGAGAAGAGAAGAGAGGGGAAGAGAAGAGAAGAGAAGAGAAGGGAAGAGAAGAGAAGAGAGGGGAAGAGAAGAGAAGAGAAGAGAAGAGAAGGAGATGGATTATGAAAGTGGTACCACACACTGAGGGGATTACAGGGTTTGCTTACATGGATTCCGTTGCCCTTTTGGCCTGAAACTCTATTGGATTCTGCCTGTGTTGGTTGTTATTTATTATTGAGGATGAATCGCAGGTCAGACTGAATAGTTTTAGAGCAGAGTTAACACATATATATTACAAGACACCAATGAAGTTGAATGATTTTGTTTGGTTTGTTTGGATTAGTATTTGTAAACAGGATTATACTCTAAACTAAGATGAGGACCATTTTTCTTGTATCATTATTAGTTCCAAAAATAGATTCAAAATGTTAGCAGTTCTGAGCTTGTTCCGCCTTGTTGGAGGTATTGAATGAGTGCCCTTCCAATTGTCTTTTTGTCATTCTGATAGGTGACTTTGCAACCAATTAGTCGAAGAGGTCTAATATGTATAAATTAGCACTTGTAAAAATGTCTCACACACACACTCATCCTCTCTATTTCTCTCTCTTTCGCTTTGCTCTCTGTCTCTCTCTCTCTCTCTCTCTCTCTCTCTCTCTCTCTCTGTGTGTATGTGAGATTACGACACAGCGAAGGAGGCGCATATTGAATTGAAACAGATAGTGAGAGCGCAGGGCCCAAATAAACAAAGTAATAAACTGTGCAGAAATAAAAAATATGAAATAAAACAGTAAGGAGAGAAATGTGGTGGAAAAAGGTAGAGGGGGTGATATGTTCCGCTGCTCTACATTCCTCCCTCACACTCCAGGCCTCTGTGTCGGTGTCAGTGTTTACAACTTCAGTGAGACAGTTTCTCTATAATTGACTCGGCAATTATCGAGTCTCTCAGCGATGGCGGTTTAGTTGCAGCTCTGGACCAATGCAAGATGGAAAGAAATGCACTGACGCTGACTATTGATTAAATATTGATTTCAAATGTTGATTTGCTACACTGAGCAATACAGAGGCTCATCTCTCAGTCTGAGTGTTATATCAAATGTAAAAGTAAAAACATACTGTAGAAGGCAAAGTTAATTTACCATGAGCTTTCCTTAGAAACAACAAACATGATCACTACTTTTGCACACTTAATTCTTATAATGATGTTATATCAGAAATGTGAAATTTTCCACAGTCATGAGTGGTTCATCGTATGAGAAAAAGAAGCAATCACACACACACACACACTATTGGAGGCCATGGGAAATATTGATCATTTATGGGGGGGGTGTGCAGGGCAGCCATACTACGGCGCCCGTGGAGCCGCTGGGGGTTCGGTGCCTCAGGGGCACCACTGGCAACTCACCAGCTACCAGTCCACTTACTTGGTCCATACGGGACTCAAACCGGCGACCCTCCGGTTCCCAAGATGAATCCCCATGGACTGAGCTACTGCCGCTACTGCCGAATAGGTTGTGCTTTACAATTTTAAGCCATAAAGCTTCCATAGAAAATGTTCTTTATTTTGTTAGTTTACACCTCATTGTGTTCTGTTTAGAAGCAGTTATTCTTAGATTGTTTTAAAGGAGGAGTGTTGCAGTGGGAGCACGGGGCTGTCAGCTGTCACTGTAACTCACAGGTCAGGTAGGAGGACCCCAGGGACCCCAGGGAGCTCAGGACCAGCACTGCAGTCATGCCCATGCACCAGGGTCTCTCTCTCTCACCCTCTCTCTCTCTCTCTCTCACACATCCTTCTTTTCATCTCCGCTCTCTCTTCCTCACTCACACTCCCTCGTTCTCTCAGGAACAATTGAAAAGCAGAGGGGAGAAGACAAAACCTCCCCTAGTGAACTTGGCCATCAGCTTTTATTACAGCCAGTGGGATAGTAGTTAACTTGGAAGTTGCTGCATCTGTTCGAACCGCAGACAAACATGACAAACATTTGCTTCATGCTCCTGTTTTATCTTCCCCCCGGATCACTGAGGGCTTTAAAAAGACATAATCAACAGCCGGGATTTGACAGCCATGCGTTGGATGAGGTGGAATAGCAAACACAGACCGAGTGAAACATCGCTCAAACAAAGCCACACCAGGCTTACTTTTGCCTGGCAGTTGATTTTGTAACTGCTCATCCATGCATTTGTCGTTGCTTGGTTGTTCGGAGGAGAATTCATATGGGCGAGGGGGAGGGTGTGTGTGTGTGTGTGTGTGTGTGTGTGTGTGTGTGTGTGGTGGTGTTGGTGGTGGGGGCTATGAAATGGAGTCAGAATGCAACAGTCATCAGTCAGACACCTGAGCGCGACGGGCCGCGACGTAAACAAGCACCCAAGCTTTCCCCTCTTCAATCTTTACACTCCTCATCCCTTATTTTTGGGAAACAGAAAGATCTGTCTCACTGATGAAAAAGTGAAACATTTAGTTTGTTGCCTACTTCTGTATAATGTGGCTTATGAATACTTTGCATTTGTGTATATTCACTATGTGTATTCATGCAGAATGCCGCTTTAAATGAGCAGCATTTCGAAAAAGCTGCTAAATGTATCAGCTCCAATGATCTGCGGTGATGGTTTGCGCCGGAGGATACATGAACCGACTGAACTGCATTAAATTGTTGTCATTTAGGATGAAAAATAACTGCCGGAGCCGAGAACCTAACATACCATATTCTAATAATAATACACAATGTAACAAACTGTCGTGAAAGTGAAAGGGTCCCTGACACGTTGTGAAACACTCTCTGTATATGCACAACCTCTCCCCAGTGTTGGTGGTAAAACCTTATTTGTCAGAGATTTCATAGATTTACACACTTTTTTGGCAAAAGTGTTGAAGTTCTCCTGAATGGTGAGGGGATCTGCTGTACCCTCTTTATGTTGCGGCGCTCTGAATGAGCCCTTATAAATCTTTGAACTGCTTTGAACTTGAACTGACCTGTTTGTAGAAAAAAAACATTTTGTTCGACTTTTAGCTGTCAGGCTGCAAAATTCATTTTTCACTTTAAGCTTTTCTGGCAGGAGTTCAGAAAGTGGAACGCTGCTCAGTTTTTGTAACAGTTCCAAAGTCCCTGTCAAGTCCTGTTCCTGGTGAAGAGGAGCAGCTTCAAAACGTGATGCCCACCACAGCACACCACCTTTGCTGTTCCTCCTTCTAGCTCTCACTTGACTCAGTGCAGGAGAGTTTGTGCCATTCAAGCAGCTCCAGACAGAAAATCCTTGCGCTCCCTCAGCCTCTTGGCAGCCTCCTTGATGAATTTTGCTCTTGTTCAGCTTTGAAATGACATTTTGACCTCGTCAGTGTCTCTGTAGTGCTGCATCTTCTCCACTCATGGATGATCCTCAGAGTCTTTACAGTGTTGCATGGTGCTGCACATCCGACATCTCACGCCTATTTCATCAAAAAAAAGTGTGATGTCATAATTCAGTGGAACATGCTTGTTCCACTGTCCCACGTGATTAATGAACTTTGAATGAAGTTGCAAGGTCAAACATGCTGTCATGATTTCAAGCTTTAACGACAAACATTCCTTTTCTCTGAAATAATTTCTGAGGTCCAGACCTGTGACATCATCATGCCTTCTACCCACTGTCTCTGTTTCATGTGCTGCCAATTCTTTTACCAGCATCCCATCGTGTGTACAGTTTAAGAAACTTCATTTGTCTGATTTGCATATTTCTTTCCCGTGCTGCTGTAATAGTGAATCCTGGTCAGTTTGGCACTTTGGCTTTACTGCGGCCTCATACACAGATAAGACAGTATCTCCATGCATGAATCAGCTGAGACCATTTCTTCCAGTTCAGACTTGTTGTCCTAAATGCAAAGGCGAGATGTACACATTAATTAAGCATGCACAAACACAAGACAATTATTTCCCTAATGACTCCTTGATATATTTGACCCCACCAAATTGGACCTTGTTTACAAAACATTAACTTTTCTCCATAACTTTATCTAGCGTTTCAATATGTTTTGATCAGTTGCACATCATTAGTGCCAGATATTGACAATACAGAGGTAGATAATAATCTACAAAGAACAAAATCAAACTCAATAAGAAGGCTACAGTTCTTTCAGAATGCTCATCTGTTACTACAGACCTTTTATAAGAGCCTCTAAAGGACGAAGACTCAAGGCCAAGTGAGGCCCACACATGAAGTGAGCTGCTCATATGAGGTGAGCAGCTCATGTAGCTGCTGCTCTGATGGAGCGCTTGCTTCTATTGGAAGCTGCACTGATATTTTCCTAGCATATATGCACTTTGTGTGTGTCATTTTGTCATTGTCTAAGACATGAACAAACACCCTCAGGGTATTTATGTGCCTGTATGGATTTTCCATATCCTGGATAATGGGATATTGTTGTGTGCATGGATGTGTCATTGCGTGTGTGGGGTCTGTATACTGTGTTCATATTTGTATTTTGTGCACATGTGTGAATTGACTCAGTGTATGTGACTCAGTGTATGTGACTTTGTGTGTGTGACTTTGTGTGTGTGTGTGTGTGTGTGTGTGTGTGTGCGTGTGTGTGTGTGTGTGTGTGTGCATGTATGTGTGTGCTTGTATGTGTGTGCGTGTGCGTGTGTGTGTGTGTGTGTGTGTGTGTGTGTGTGCGTGTGTGTGTGTGTGTGTGCACTGTTGACAAATCTTAGTGGACAGCAGCAGCAGCCCTCATGGCCGTGGCTCTCCATTAGTCTGTGTCACAGCCGCGTTCCAGCTCCGAGAATCTAACGGATAAGAGCTCCCTGACACTTCATCATTGGCAAACTAAGCCTCTAAAGGAGGCCAATTAGATACATGCAGGGCTAACAGCAGCCGAGGGGCTTATCCTATGATCCTCTGACCACATCATTTAACACTGACACATGCTATATGCTGCAAGCTCTATGGGCAGAAATGGATAGATAGATAGATAGATAGATAGATAGATAGATAGATAGATAGATAGATAGATAGATAGATAGATAGATAGATAGATAGATAGATAGATAGATAGATAGATAGATAGATAGATAGATAGATAGATAGATAGATAGATTGAGCCCAACATGGAAGTCTCTGCAAACACAGACATATATGTACTTACACACCCATAGCACATTATATTATACCATTGATTTCCACAAACAGAGATGGAAGATGTATCTTTATATCGTGTGTACAGTTTAAGAAACTTAATTTGTCTGATTTGATCCATATAATTGGGGATCAAAGGTATTTTGCTAAATTGCACATTGCAGGCAACCTCTTGTTGTGTCTCCATTGTATGGAAGCAGGAAAAGAAGCTTCTAGAATGTACTTGTATAAGAAAACAGCCAGGGGTGGAAACCACCACAATTTAAAGCGATTGATAAAATCAAATGATGGAAATTCTGTCAAAACAAAGTTTCAGAGGTTGTTATTTATAAGTTGCAGAGGTTATGAAAACCACAATAAAAGTGAAAAATATGTTGTGGATTCCCAAATAAAACCATGTTATGCTGTAATGCTGGTGAGGATGGAGGTGTTATATACAGTGCATCTTTCTACGGATGGTTCAGGGTCAAATGTCATGAGAAAACATAATTCTGTTGTAGATGAAGATGAGTGTGTAGAGAAGCTTTTAGAGGCTTTTCAGTGTGTTTATCACAGAATAATACGACCAAATAACTAGAATGTTGCAACTTGTCACACAATGTCAGTGACCTAGTTTGCATGTAAATTATTAAGTTTCCCCCCAGTCAGTAATGTGCATCTCCAGTGTGGAGGATGTTGGTGCCGTGGTATCATCTGAAGAATGATGTGCACCTCTCATAAACAACAACAAGGCTGCATTAAAGGCAGATGAATATTTTATGAGCTTATCTCTTTTTTAATCTCAAGTCTCAAGTAACTACCGCTGTCAAATAAGTGTATTGGAGTAAAGACTATTTCCCGCTGAAATGTGGTAAGGAAGCACGACAAAGAATCCTTAAAGGGTCCCCTGTCGTTCAGCTTTACTGCTCAGAAAAACGGTACAAGAGCAAAAGGTCAAGCATCTCTGTGAGCCAGACATCAAGCCGCCGGCGCCTGTCTTTATTTCCTGATATGGATATTTTTCTGTATTTTAAGTGGAAAGATTTTGAGGAGAAACGACGGAGAGAGGGAACAAGAGACGTGAAAGAGTGGCAAAAAGTACCAAGACTGAAAAGGTTACAGAGAAAGCAGAGGAGACTAGAGGAGAGCAGAGGGGAGGAGAGCAGAGGGGAGAAGAGGGGACTGGAGGAGACCAGAGGGGGAGCAGTGGAGGGCAGAGGAGAGCAGAGGAGAGCAGAGGAGAGCAGAGGAGACTAGAGGAGAGCAAAGGAGACTAGAGGAGAGTAAAGGAGGGTAGAGGAGAGCAGAGCAGACTAGAAGAGAGCACAGGAGACCAGAGGAGAGCAGAAGAGACCAGAGGAGAGAAGAGGAGACTAGAGGGGAGCAGAGGAGAGCAGAGGAGAGACAGTTAAGGTGTGACGAGGTGCAAACAGGGAAAATACAAATGAGGATTTATGAGGATGATTCATATTCAATCCATTTAGAATGCTTGATTAACGCTGAACTGTGAGCAAAACACAGGGCATCACGACCCACCATAGATAGGTAGATAGATAGATAGATAGATAGATAGATAGATAGATAGATAGATAGATAGATAGATAGATAGATAGATAGATAGATAGATAGATAGATAGATAGATAGATAGATAGATAGATAGATGGATGGATGGATGGATGGATGGATGGATGGATGGATGGATGGATGGATGGATGGATGGATGGATGGATGGATAATGTTAATATGTGTTGCAGTAAAACACTTCAAAGCTGAACGAAAGCAGAATTCACTGCTTTCTGGTATAAAGTACTTACTCCAGAAATTATCTTTAAGATATATTTGTGCTGTCAGCTTGTTTGCCAGCTGGTACATTGCCTCTGGTTACCTTTTTAAGATCCAAGAATTTGCGGTGTGCGTGTATGTGTGTGTGTAGGTGTGCAGGGTTTTAAATTAACAGGTGGCAGGCGTGTAACTCTTATCTCTCTATTTACTTGTGTGCCATGGTGAGTGAGATTCTCTGATCCGTTTCTGTCTGAAAAACAAAGCTTTGAATAGTTGCTTTGACGGGGCGCCAGAGTTAGCAGAGTTGCTTCTGGCCAGCAGAGCTTGTGAACAGGTTTCTGTGTCAGCGGGTCAAAGGAAGGGAAAGGACAAGAAACAGAGATAAAAAGCCTGTGTAATGTTAAAACAAATGAAAACAGAAGAGAAAGAGACAGAAGCGCCGCCTGGGTTTTGATGCAACCTGGCCTCAGGAAACAAAAGAAGAGTGTTTAAAGAAAAGAGGGAGAGATTAGCTCAGAGGACGGGCTGCGACCACATGTAACCAGCTCAATACATCACACATCTGGATCATCTGGGAGGTAGAAAACAACAAAAAGGCTTTCAGTGACTCAAACTTTACATCAAAAACAAGGTCTGGCAATGGTTATTTTACTACTTTTTGTTTTTTGTTGTACTCAAAACACAAATGAAAAGGATTTTGTGACGTTCATCGCCATTGAGTTACGATGTTAATACATTTGAAGGCGACATATTATGCAGGGTTCTATGTTCCTGTTTGGGACCCTATGAGGATTTAATGAGCAAAACAAAACACACACACAAACACACTGATCCACTTCTATGCTCCCTTGCCATACCACTGCTGTGCACACTGACTGAAAATGGGATGAAAATTAGGTACTGTCTTTTTAAGGCCTGAACGGACTGGATGATTCCGCTTACTAGATGAAGCCCGGCCAACCAGCTTGACCAACACTTAACACTATACTAATATGGCGTACTATAGTTACTATAGTGATGAAGTAGTCAACAAAAAGTACAGAGACATTTCAATTACTAAAGAAAGGGATTCAAATATACTTGCTGACAGGTCATTACACAGTTTGATGTGCACATAACGTACATTAGCACATTAGTTGATAGTTCCTGAACGACATCATCACATTACTGATACTGTATGTGTTTCACAGTAACTTGTGCATTAAATTTAATTAATTGAATGGATCGTAAAACTTTGGTGTTTGTGCTTGTGTGTGTGCATATGTGTGTGCATTTTGGACTTGGACTAAATACTGTGTTCAGTCAGTTTTGTACTGTGAGCATTCTACCTTTTATGCAGGATTCCTCCTTATGGGAGTTCCTTGATTTGTTTTTATGGCCTAAATCAAATGAATGAATGATGGTCTCATAGTCATGTCGGCACATTGTTTCGCTAAGTCTGAACGCCGCCGCTTTTATATCATGAGGTCATATGTTGTGTGGGATAAAATTATAAATTTGCATTCCCATCACAGAGCAATACAAACTTAATGAAAGGCTGGAAGGTCTTATCAGAGAGAGAGCCGAGGCAAACTACAGTGAAGAAGAAAGTGTATAGATAGGATATGCTGTTTGACAAAATATGAATTATGCAGCTGGGTCTCCTGACTGATAATATCTCATGCATATGATCATGCACATAAATCCCTTTCCTGCTTCTTTTGGTGCAAAAGATGTAATGATGCAGTCAGCTGAATCTTGTAGATAAAACAAGAGTAAGATCTTTTTGTTTTTGCTAACAGACCAGTTTTTGGTTCTAGGAAATTGTGAATATTCCCAATGGAATGAGAGAAAATGAAGAGTTTTCGGTTGAACGCAACAGATTCTCTGTCTGCTCCTGCTAAGCAAGAACATTTGTTCTCCTCACAAACAAGGCTGAGCATCAATACAGGAAGGAGGGGCACAAGACCCCAGAGGAAAGTCCCATTTTAAATCCAAACTATGGGAGCAGGCTAATGGAAGACGCGTGAACAATGAGTGCACTGATTGGCAAAGCAAGCTGTGTGTCCCTCTTTGCGTCCTCTTCCTCTCTCACTCCTCCACTTGCTCTCTTCTATTTTTAAGGCGTTCTATTTCATATTTCTAATCTTCCACTAATTCTCTCCTCTTTTCCTCCCCCTCTCCTTTGATTCTGCACTGCCCCCTCCTCCATCCTGCCTCCAAATTCCTGAGTCACTTTCAGCTTTTTCTCCTTTTCCTTTATCGTTTCAAAAACCTCCTCTCCTCTCCTCTCCTCTCCTCTCCTCTCCTCTCCTCTCTTGTCATTAGGATGCAGCACAGTCGACTGGCTGCTCCTCCACCCAGAGGTATCTTTGAGGATCCACTGAAATAAATGGTGTTGGTACTGGTTCAGCATACACAACAAGAAATATGATGTTGGCAGAACCTAAGCAGATGGCTGCAGATGGGGAGCAATTTAGGAGGAGATGGCTTCCAACTCGATTACCAAAAAAAACATCTCATCCAGCCTTTTATTCACCGTAGCTTTTGTTGTGAAGTCTTATTTGTTCATAAATCCATCAAACAGTCCCCTTCTACATTTGAGCACAGTAACTGTTCCATATTAATATTCCATCTTCTGCCCTCACAGAGCTCGCTGGCTTTACAATGCCATTTTTCTAGAATAATATGTTACATTAGCGTGTTAACTTATAAAGCCGCCCTGCAGCACTGTTTAACATGAACACTGAGAGTAGGAACCGTTCGTTTCATTTTGTTTCCACCAGAAGCCGTGTGCTTCCTAAAGCAATAAAGTGCAGTAAAGATGTTACTGTAATATCCCCGACTCGCCTTGCATCAAACTACAGCTGGAAGGCGGAATGCCATTTTCTGTCGTAACTGCATTTGGTCAGAGTCTACTGGTGGCATGTGTGGGATGTGAGATTGCCTATTTCACTGTTGCACTGCAAGAGGATTTTAATTCGGGTCACGTGCTGCAGGGGGTCGAGCTCTGTCATCAGGTCTGATTCCAGAGAGGAAGAGGAGGCTGAGAGGTCAAGTGACATGACAGCCGAGCACATGTGAGCTGCAGTGGTGTAGTGGTGTGTGGTGTTCAATTTAAGAGCGACGTGTCTTCAATCTGTACATGTGTGTCTGTCTGTGTGTGTCTGTGTGTGACTGTGTGTGTCTATGTGTGTGTGTTTCAATCTGGTGATGTTCACATAGAAATATTTCATGGCCTGTGTAGGAAAATACCTGTAGATGTATTTTCCTTCAGCAGCCTCCAAGCCCGGCTCTCTTGTCTCTGCCTTGACCGTTATGATACATTAGCTGTCACTCGCTCTGTCACTAACACACACACACACACACACACACACACACGCACACACACACTCTCTCATATCTGGCTCTTTTTCACCATTTCTCTCCCTCTTCCTGCCTCTCTCTCTCTCTCTCTCTCTCTCTCCTCAGCAGCCCAGATGTGCCGTGTCTCCGCTCAAAAGCGCTTTCCTCTCATACAATAACCAGTTGGAATAACAAAGATTGTCGCCATGGATACTCTTCCATCCCGCCAACGTTGAGTGGCCCCTTTCTGAGTTCTAAAAGGAGCAATTATCCGATGACATCAAAGACAGGCGACGACATAAAAAAGCAAAGCGGGGAATTGTGGCCAAGCCAGGTGCCAGACAGGTGGAGAGGAGGCCCAGTGATGACCAACCAGGCAACAACTGTTTACCCCAAAGGCCAAACGACAGCAAGATAAACACGCCAATCCTGCTTGAAATGGAATACATGGGATGAAATAGAATGAATGGCCACGTGGGAAACTGTAAGAGCCCCTTCTTCTTCTCCTCCTTCCTCCTCAGAGGGTCCTCAGGCAGGCTCAGTTCTGTACATGCATGCAGCGTGACTTCAACCTGTGTTTTTTTTGTCAAAACATGCATTTATTTTGATGAATTTCAGATTTACATCTAAATTGGCTCTGCAATATGTTTGCTTGAGCGCTTATTGGAATCCTGCAAAGCCCAAAACAAAAAGGAAATTTCAAGGATGTCATTCAGTGTGTGGATGCTTGGATGTGATTATGTTCTGATAACTATTTAGGATTAATGATTTCGTACATAATTTTAAATGATCATATTTTTAGATAATGGCCGCGACTATAAATATTAATGATGATGGAAATTCTGTGCAGCTTTATGGCATCACACACTTACTGTATGCATATGAATTATTAAAAGCCAAGCCACCGACACACATTCAAACTCAAAATGGGAAATAATGATTACACTGCACATCAGGCTGATCACACACTGAATACTCATTGATGTGTGATGTTAAATTGGATCTTTGGAAATAAAAATGGTGCATTTGAAATATGTGTACAATAAAATGAGCTCATACTGCCCCAAGACAACGGTTGGAGCGTCTTGACATTTTTACTTTATCATCAGGAAATATATTGGCTGACTGAAGAGCCACTCTGGCACTTATATCATGAGAGCTGCATACTCTCAGAAATAATTCAGACTCCATGGAGACGAAATCTCATTATGACCAAGAGATGTTGATCTTCCATGAAGTTCAACATTGCAGAGAAGATATTTGAAAGCAGTTGAGTTTTCATAATCAAAGTTACTTGGTAGGACCATGATTCAGTGATACTGTGATGGGGAAACATGAGGGAAAACTTAAAAGTGGAGGTTTAGGCATTTAGCAAATGTCAACATTAATCAAGAAGCAATTACTTCCCTGCAGATAATGGAGGTCAAGTGACTGGAGGGACGAGATCAGAAGAAAAGTGTTTTCAGTAGCTTTTTAAAACAGCCTTAGACTGAAATGCTCCATCAGTTCCTGGCCTGTGTGGAACTTACATGTACTTACTCTCTTTGGACAAATCAATAATAAATGAAACAAGTGAAGTGAAAAATGCTGTGATAAGTCAGATCAGTGCCTTTGGTTGCTTTCTTGTATAACAGTATTTTTTTTTTTGATTGATTGAAGGAGCCGCTGGGAGAAAGCATGTGAGGACTGAGCCCCTCTGGCCTGTGATTGGTGTGCTGCCTTGTTATGCAAGTCCATTAGAGTCCACATGGTTTACATTCATGTCGCGACTCGGTGTGCACAGCCTCTATTCTAACTAAAAAGTCTAGGAGTCTTATGGTACGCAGGTTGCCGGTACAATCCCCAGACCAGCAGCATAAATCTGAAAGGTGATGTGACAGAGCAGCACTTACTCCTCTCTGTTACACACAGTTACACACGCTCGCACCTGGAATCAGCTCCACCACAGCTGTTGGGGCTTAAGTAACTGGCTCAAAGGTACCTCAGCAGAGTTTATGACAGAGGGGACACCCTGTTGACACCCTGATAAATTGATGCCATCTGTCCCAATAAAGATTGTCTCCAATCTACAACATCCAGCATCCAACCGCGGACTGAGTCGGAGCATCACTATACCAACGTTTACAGCAAAGTATATATACTGTGTAACGCATTACATTACAAAGTGGGACATATTCCTCATTGTTCAGTGCACTGTGGAGACATTACACTGAGAGGAAGGCTCATGGCGATATCGCATATTTTCGTGATATATTGCGCAACGCCTGTAGCGACCTCTGGACGGTGAGAACCTGGGACTTGACAAACAGCGTGGTGATAAAACACTGTGGATATGGTTTATTACTGAATGATGAAGTGGCGTCCAGTGGTCTGATGTTGGGTAGTTCACATGACAGAGTCGCTGCTCAGACAAGTACTCTTAGTTCTTGCATCAGTTTTTGATTCTGCTCGAACAAATATGATCATAACGTGTTTGTTTTATCTATAAAACATTTCAAATACAAATTAAGTTTACTTCAGTACCCCAACGTAATTTACATCTTCTTTACAACTGCTGCGAGCCAGCCTGTTTGGAGCCACTCACAAATCTGCCCTTATTCATCTGTGATTGCTCCTTAAATTTGTTTTGCTGTTGGTTCCCTGGCAAACATTTCACATTTCAAACCATTTCAAACCATCAAATTCAAATGTGAATTATTCATCTAAGGAAGATTTCCACAACTCCAGTAAAAGAGCAGATAAAGCCAAAGAATATTACATTTAAATGAGGCACCTGCAGAAAGAATCCCTACACGCACGCACGCACGCACGCACGCACGCACGCACGCACGCACGCACGCACGCACGCACGCACGCACGCACGCACGCACGCCCAGTGTTCCCGTCTCTTCAGCCAGTCTGGAGTACAGGACATGACATGCTTAAGCCCTGCTTAGAGATCCGCTGCCTCTTTGAGCTGGAGATCTGAGGCCCCATGAGCTGCCTGTGATGATTCACAGTGTGACACTGCCCCTGTTGGGAACAGTGTCACAGAAGACTGTCTCAACCTACTCACATGCCAATTTATGAACGTCGCAGCATGTGGAACACCATCACTTTGAATTAGAGCTTTTGCTGAGAAGGTGATGTGGTGATATTTGGCCTAATCAATGCCTAACTCGGCAGATGTCGTCTTTCTCATTTTATTTTCTCCTTCGCTGAATCAGCTTTCAGGAAATGCCCATTGCACAATACTTTCAGTCTGATTACAGCTACGGATCCATGCAACCATTCATTCTTTATACGTTTAAGTTGTGCAGGGACAAACAGGAAGAGTCACTCGTCTAACCTGCACAAATCAGATGAAACCCACACAAACACGAGAAGAACATGGAGACTCCACACGGGACAGGCCTGCATCTGATGTGAATCTTTTTGCTGTGAGGTGACGCCTGCCTCTAATTTGAGAATTTAATGCTTGTCATCTTCTTCACATCTTCTTTAGCTTCTTCTTCGCTGATCTGGAAGAGCAATTCGTCTGGCAATTTTCCCAAACATTTCACTGTGCCTTCAATCAGAATTCAGCACAGGCACTGAATACATTCTTACACGCAATTTCACAGCGTATTATGATTCTTACATGTAACACATACTAATGGTTTATCTAAGTCACTAGGAACCAATATGGGTTTAATAACAGGTCTGAGTAAACATTTACTTAAATTCAACCTTCTGTTCTAACATGTACAACAGATGGAAACTGCTTATAACACTCAGAGTCTAGAAATAAATGATTGAAAAAGAAAAACAGTCTGTTGTGTTTGAATTGAAATATTAATATGAAACAGTCTGAAGTTAACTATTACTGTGTTACTGCGTTGTTTTTCCTAAGGTGGAGTTTAACTCAGCCAATCAGACGGTGTATCATGACTAATGCATATGATCCTATCCACTGTATGGACGCTGTGTTTTGTTGATTGTAATCCTCACATGTGATTGCTATATTCCTGGACTTGGTTGTGAGGAGCTGGCTGCTGCTAATGTTGCTGTGATTGTGCTGGTAGTGGACCAATGATGTGCAGTAATCCAGCTGCACTTTGATGTTTAATCCTTGGCTTATTCCTGTGCAGAAACATGAATATATTTGTATTATACACACACATGTTTGTATTATATAAATGACACACACACAGACACACACAAGAACTGAAGTGCAACGACGCACCATCTGCCATAGCAATGCAACTTCATAAATGCTCCTGCTGTGAATTAACCTGCCTGTGGAAACAACCTCCCACTGTTGTGTTTATCTTGCTCTCTGTGATCATGAATCCAGGATAATTTTGTGTCTTAAGCGTGACCTGATATTGTCTGTGTGTGTTTGTGTCTGTGTGTGTGTGTGTGTATATGCGCATGTGTGTGTGTGTGTGTGTGCGCGCACGCACGCGCGCGTGTGTCTGTGTGTGTGTGTGTGTGTGTGTGTGTGCGCTTGTGTGTGCTTGCGTTCGTGCTCCATACCACACTACCATAAATTCTCTGGTTTTCATGTGAATATGAGAAATAAGGATTGTTTACCATGAAGATTAAGACTATACTTGATCTTAAAATTAGGATGAAATTTGGTTATGGAAAGCATTAATAATAATAATTATTATTATTATTATTATTATTATCATTATTATTCCTATTATATATTTCTATGCACAGGTACTATAGATGAGTCTGATGTGTAAACAGGTAGGGTAAAAACCTTCATCAGCATTCTATTTAGAGGAAATGAATTCCTCATATTGTCAAGGGTAAGAGAATCATCTGTGAAACATCCCTCAACAGTGCAAAGCTCTGTAGTATGTCTCTGAACTCACTCACACACACACACACACACACACACACACACACACACACACACACTAGAACACTTACCATGAGAATTCTGCATGTTCTATATGCACAATAGAACATCAATGCAGATCATTGTGTATTTTCAAACAGGATTATAAATAACAGGAATGGAAAGCAAGACGCGTTGGGTCCCCCCCCCCCTCTTTGAGGAGGAAGTGGGAAGTATCTGCCGCAGGAAGCTTTGACTCTCCGAGTGCCCTCGGGGATGTACACAATCTACTGTATACACTCGATACATTTCTGGTATATACACTTTGTTCTCCATATAACAATTCTCCATTTATGGGACCGGGCTGATGCATTAATATTGTGGACATGAAAAAGGGGAAAAAACTACAAAAAACTGAGAAAGGAAGAGGAAAAAAAAAAGCATTCTGTTCCACATCCTCACATCCTTCACTCCTTCATCACTATGATCCCATTCTGTATTGTTCCCCTCCTTGGTTTCTCGTCCCATGAATATATCTAACATCCTTATAACTAAATCTCTTTAAAGGCATGCCTAAGTTTCAGCACTTTCAATTTGCACCCTGCAATCTGTATTCATAATGGTTATATAAGAGGGCGTTAATAAGAAATTAAATCAGCAGCAAATTGATGGCTGTGCTCTTCACTTGGGATATTGGATGTGGAAAATTGCATATGATTGCATCCTCCCAAGGGGTTATACTCTGGACCCACACTCAGCTAAACAGATATAATGTGCATGCATGTGCCAATGCTCACATCCACAACAACACCCCATCACATCACCTCTGAGCTCTCAAAATAATCTCCCTCCTGCTAAACAAACTTCTGCCAATGACACTGGAGAGAATTTTTCCCGAAACCCTCCACAGGTGACATAATGTCCGTATCCAAGGTAGGTAGAGGGGTGAGCAGGGTGAGCTGCTGTTTCCAGCTCACGAGAAAGAGGCTTTACAACTGTAAACATGCCGCCATAAGTATGCTACTGAATCTGCTGCGTTGTTGCCATGTTCAGCCATTCCATTAATGTGCCATGCCTATATGTTTATACTGCATCTGATCCAAAATGTAATGTTAAGAATTTATAAATAATATCATAGGCTTTTTTTTTTGATTTTATCATTCAACCCTCATAATCATCATAAATCAACCCGACATGTACAATTGAGTGCCATGCTACATGCAAACACGTATGAGTTCATCAATCTCATTATGAGCAACTCCATTTTACCCTCTGTCCTTTTGTTTCTCACTTATCCCATCTGCATCCATCCATCCATTCTTCTCTCTGCCAATTCCCTGGAATGCTCCCTCAGTAATTCTTTCATCCCATCCAATCATTCAACCAGTCATCTCCTTATCTCTCATCTGTAATCTTGGATTACTTTTATATTTTCACTCTGACTGCATGTCACATTGTATCTTCTCTTCTCTTCCTCAACCGCTCAGCAGTGAGAGGAGAGAGATGGATTGGGCTCTTATACTAATGCTGCGAGGGTCATATTTCTTTTAGATGTCGATGTTATAGCAAAGGCATTAAAAGGGTCTTACAGAAATATATGCATGCCTTCTGCTCCAATTTACTATGTATGATTCTTCTTCAGAACGTTTTAAACATTACAACAGTCATCTAATGCCACACAGAAGTCTTTACAGTCACTCACACAGCAAGAAATATTAAAGACATCAAAATGTTGTTTTTGAGGCAACCAGCCACTTCCACACTGCGTAACTAAAGGAATTGTGTTTTTACATAACAAGAATATTACTCCTCTTGAATCCATTAGACCCAGAATATTGCTGTGAGTCACAGCACCTTGATCCTGCATCTTGAAAATCCTCCTTTGGTCCGTGTATGTTGTCATTGCACAACAACAAGATATTACAAAAAGGACCAAAATACATCATTCTGCCATTTTCAACTTACTTGTGGTGATTTTGGGATCAAAGGTCATTAAAAACACCTAAAAGGTCATTCACCGCTGTGATGAAGACTACAAATGTTAAAATCTAAATGATTTCCTTGTTTCACTTCCCTTTTACGGCACAGTTATTGTCAAGGAGCTGTAGAACACAAAACAGCGTTCACTTCACTTCCAGATCAGATTATTTTGATATACGTTAAAAAGTTCTATTTTTGATATATTGTTATGTTGTGTGTTCATTTTTAAATATTTTAATTATGACGTGTACAATAAATAAATCCATAACATGCTTTTTTTTCACGATGAGCCAAATCTTTATGATGGAATGAGTTAGTAAGTAGTTTGTTATGGAAGCTTAAATGTTTGTAAGTCGCCTTCAGTTTGATTCAGAAGTCTGATGTATAATTGGGGCCCACAACCACAATAACCAGGTTCATCGGTGATTACAAACACCTTAAGAATGGTAATGAACAAACAGCCTGGTACCTACTGTGTGTTAGAAGCTGACAGACTCAAACAGCTTTCAGCCTTTCAGTGACAGAGGCACTGAAATCCTTTTTCCCTGCAGTGAGTGTGATCCGGGAATCTGTAAGCTTTAGTAAAACAAACCACAACAGAAGGCCAGTGACAACAAACATCATCAGTCTCACGTCTTTCTTTTGAGGAAAATAGATTGTCTTACATGTTTAAACAATGCGCAGACACTAAGAACTTTTCTTTAGTTTTACATTTTCAAACACTCAAATTGAAAGAACTATGGCACAAAAATGAAGAAGACTTCACTTCAACTTCAACCTCTTCACAGCTGCATTAAAGGGATTTAATGGCTGATGTGGCCTGATTTCAAAACTGGCCCAGATTATTCAGATGATCAAAGTCCTGCCAGATTCAGTTGGGACAGATTGGAGAGAAGCAGAGACAGACGGGGAAGAAACAAAAGAGATGTGATGTATATTTAAACCAGACGATGTGACAGGTTGACAAGCTTTAGGAAAAATTTGACTCTTTTGTCTCTCTGAACGCTCTCATTAGTTTTTTTGTGGTTCTCGTGAAGCAAATCTATGTGGCATGTTCGACTTCAGATGTGACAGTTTCCTTCTGCTCAGCGGCAACAGTAACAGAATCAGGCCACACCAAGAAATGTAGCAGTTATTCCATAAGTGACGTCCGGAATGACGGAATGGACCAAGTTAAATATACAGCTGTCAGGTAGACAAAAAGAACAATGACCTGGCATGTTTTCGGTCAATTGCAATGGCATGAATGGTGGAAAATAGACTGGATAATGTAATCAGGGTCTGTCCATTATGAACCTATTAAGCATTCATCAGCAGGTATAAATAATACACACACACACAGATGCACAGACCGTCACCCCAATTTCACCTCTGTGGATTGGCAGTATGAAGTAATAAACAAAATTTATGCAAAATGTAACAATAAATTAGTTTGGGTAATTCTAATAACATTTTCTCATTTATTAATCTTAGCTTTTGCTGTAACTATTCTCAATTCCCGCTTCATGGAGCAAACGCTAAGCTATAAATCACCTTTATAAAAGCACCAGGCTTTCCGAGTCATCTCAGCAACATCCTAATCTGTTACACATTTGTTTAATATCAGCCCGAGTAGCTAATTTAAATAGATTGATAGTTGAAACTCTTTATTTTCATCAGAAGTCTTGTTTTTGTGAAAGTTAATCTTATTTAGGCAATAAATATGTGTCAGTGGTTAAGTGTTAAAGTGGTTAAGTGATCTCACTGGGATCAAATATTTACAATTTCTCATAGTCTGTCCTGACTCATCCATTTAAGCACTTTTCTTTCTGTCTTTCTGTCTATAATTCTTTCTTTCTTTCTTTCTTTCTTTCTTTCTTTCTTTCTTTCTTTCTTTCTTTCTTTCTTTCTTTCTTTCTTTCTTTCTTTCTTTCTTTCATCGGGCTATGATGGACAACCAGCAAGCAAGCAAGGATGTGAAGCTCAGACAGTCGCCCATATGTTGTTACCAGCCAACCACAGAATATGTTCACGTACAGGTTTGACCACACAGACGTATTGATCATATTCACAGACACAACAGCTGGGGAGCTTAAAATAGTTTAAAAAAAAACACCACCTGCGATTCTAAAATTTAGTTGGCATCCCAAACATTCACACCCACACTTTGTATCAACATATCTTGTTGTTTTAAATAGAAAAAATGAGGCAAAGTGACAGCCTGGGAGGAAATTGTCTCTTCCTGGAATCCAATTAGGTTGCCCATGGTTCTCTGTGAGGATATTAGGGATTTATTTAAGAGTGTAGGGCAACTTTAAATGGAGAGAGGTCTCGATGAAACAGTGGATGTGAGAGCAGACACATGGATAATTCAATGCTTGTGTGTTTGTGTGTGTGTGTGTGTGTGTGTGTGTGTATGTGTGTGTGTGTGTGTGTGTGTGTGTGTGTATGCGCACTCTGCTCACTACAGTCTTTGTCAAGGCTTCTCAGTCAGCTCTGTGGCTTACTGTGACTCCTCCAACTATATGGATGGTTGCTTTGATTATGATCGATAACCAGCCCATCCATGGCCTCTTATGTCACTGCAGGAATTTCTGTGACAGATGAAGAGGGCGTGTGTGTGTGTGTGTAGGTGGGGTTGGGATTTGGGGGTGGACAGGCCTGTTAAGATCATTCTTCTGTGACACACTGTCAGCTCTCATCCTCTCTGCTCTTAAAGTCAAGTCATCGCCCTCTCATTTCACACTTGGTAGCAAATGGAAAAGGGCAACGTATGGGAGGAGGAGGAGGAGGAGGAGGAGGAGGGGTGAGGGGAAGAAGAGGTGGGGAAGCTTTTGATTTCGAGTGGGAGAGGAGGAGGGAGGAGGTAGAGAAGTGAGGTCAGGACAGAGAATGATGAGGATGACCAGGATAAAAAAAAGGCCTGAGGAAGTCGCAGACGTTTCGGCTCTGATGACATCATTCTGCATTGGTCAGTTGGTTTTGAAACTCTTTGAACCAAACGCCACTTTTGAGTAAATCAAAACAATCAAAGTGTGTGTGTGTGCTGTACTGAAACTCAGTACAGTATTTTACACAAATACTGTTAGCACTAATCTACAGACACCCTCACAGGACAGACGTGCACAGGTTGATATGTTCAAGAAATAAGTCAAATTCTTACAAAGACCCTTAATCTTTAAAAACAACTTTGTTCATAAAACCCATTTTATTTGTTTTATTTGTTTTCTGAATTGCAAATGAATTTAAATTTGCAGTCATACCACCAGGGGGCCGTGATACAGCCCCAGCAGTGCCACCGCACGCTGCCTTCTCTCACTACAACATTAAGTCCCTGCGATTACAAATAACTGGAATGGTGACAAATAATGACACATCCTGTGACCAACATGGATGTCTGACATTGTCGAAAGAACACTGGTTCTCTATGGAGGTTTATTCTCAGTATGGTACACACCTGTTGAATGCAGGAAAAGCGCAATAAGTGAGAGAGAGAGAGAGAGAGAGAGAGAGAGAGAGAGAGAGAGAGAGAGAGAGAGAGAGAGAAAGAGAGAGATAGATAGATAGATAGATAGATAGATAGATAGATAGATAGATAGATAGATAGATAGATAGATAGATAGATAGATAGATAGATAGATAGATAGATAGATAGATAGATAGATAGATAGATAGATTGGCAGGCAGGCAGGCAGGTAGGCAGGCAGGCAGGCAGACAGACAGACAGATAGACAGACAAACAAAATAATCTTTCATGTTCTTTCCCAGAGTTCTCGCTTTGTATTTCAGAAACCCAGAGGTGTTTCACACATGGGAGCAATAACTGCTGCTGTGATGGGAAAAAGTGCACAAATTATCTCCAAATTGGAGACGGTGACGCTCTGTGAGCTCTCAGGATAGATGTTGGGCTGCACCTGTCATTTCATCTTAGTCTCTACTAGGAGAGTAATTCAGAATCAGTGAATCGTTTCTCTTGAGAGAAGAAAATGGTGGTGAAGCAGGTCAGTAGTTAGCACCTTCCTACAACAAGACATTCCTGGGCCTGAGTGTGGATTTCAAGTTTTTCATGTTTCAAGTGTATTTGTCATTTGCACAGTAAAACACAGGGTCGTACTGTACATTGAAATTCCTTGTGACGTGGCAGCAGCATATTGAAATCAAATTTTGTGCAATTTGTGCAAAATACTACGCCTTAAAGAAAATGGAATAAAAGTGCAGACCAGACTGAATAAGAACAAAATAGAAAAAAAATATACAGACTATTACAAATAAATAAATCTAAAGTGGCATGAGTGCCAATGATAACAGAGTGCAAAGTCACTGGTTAAGGAGCCTGATGGCCTGGGGGAAGAAGCTGTTTTTGAGTCTGGTAGTCCGTGCCCAGATGCTCCGGTAGTGTCTACCAGATGGCAGAAGGGTAAACAGTCCATGTGATGGGTGGCTGTGGTCTTTGGTGATTTTCTGTGCTTTTCTAAGGCATCGTGTGTGATAGATACCTTGCATGGGGGGAAGGTTGGAGCCAATGATGCGCTCCACTGTCTTTACCAGCCTCTGGAGGGCCTTGCGGTCCTCAGCAGAGCAGCTGCCATACCACGCAGTAATGTTGGTATGGCAGAAGTTGGTGAGAGTTTTAGTAGACATGCCAAACTTCTGGAGTCTCCTCAGGAAGTAAAGGCGTTTCCTTGCAATTTTCACTGCCGTGACAGAATGTCTAGACCAGGTAACATCATCGCTGATGTGCACACCAAGGAACTTAAAATGGGAAACTCTCTCCACTTCAACCCCATTGATGTGAATGGGGGCGTGGGGTCTCCTTTGTCTTGCCGACGTTGAGAGAGAGGTTGTTTTCCTGGCACCAGGTTGCCAAGACACTGACCTCCTCTCTGTACACGGTCATATTGCTGTTGGAGATGAGACCCAGGATGGTGGTGTCATCAGCAAATTTTATGATGACATTGGAGCTTCTTGTGGCCACACAGTCATGTGTGAGCAGGGTGTTTAGCAGGGGGCTGAGTACGCAGCCTTGGGGTACTCCAGTGCTCAGGGTCAGTTGGAGGAGGTGAGGTTACCCATTCTCACCACTTGGGGTCTGCCCGTCAGGTAGTCCAGGATCCAGTTGCAAAGGGAGTTGTAAAGACCCAGGATCCTGAGCTTGGGGACAAGCTTGGCTAGCACAATTATGTAGTCTACAAACAGCATCCTCACGTATGTGTCCACCTTATCCAGGTGGGAGAGGGCGGTGTGCACAGTCAGGGCGATGGCGTCGTTGATGGATCTGTTGATTGAAGGGTGTCCAGGGTGTAAGGAAGGGTGGAACAGATGTGGGTTCTGACTAGCCGTTCGAAGCACTTCATGATGTTGGATGTCAGTGCTACAGGGCGGTAGTCGTTCAGGCAGGTAATGGAGGGTTTTTTGGGTACAGGGACAATGGTGGTCTGTTTGAAGCTGGTGGGAACTACAGACAGGTTCAGGGAGAGGTTGAAGATAGAGGTGAATACTGGCCCTAGATGATTGGCGCACGCTCTGAGGACACGGCCTGGAATGCCATCTGGCCCTGTAGACTTCAATGGGTTTACTCTTATGAAAGCTCTCCTCAAGTCGGCCGTGGTTAGGGACAGAGTGCAGTTGTCCTGGTCCTCAGCTGGCCTCACTGTGGGGGTGCTATTGCTCGCCTCAAACAATGCGTAGAAGGGGATCATCCGGGAGAGAGGCGGCAGGCGGGGCATCACTGCTTTTCTTCCCCTTGTAGACTGTGATGGAGTTTATTCCCCATGCATCTGGGGTCAGGGCTGTGGTAAACAGACTCCAGCTTGTAGGACCTTTTGGCATCTCTGATGGCCCTCTGGAGGTCGTATCTGGATCTCCTCAAGGCCTCCAGGTCCCCTGAGTTGTAGGCAGACGATCGTGCCAATAGCTTAGCACGGACGCACCATTTACCCAGTGTTTCTGGTTTGGGAAACACACCTTACAGTGACCTTCGGAACATCATCGATGCACCTCGAGATGTAGGCAGAGACAGAGTCTGTGTATTCGTCGATGTCTCCATTGGCTGCATCACAGAACACCTGCCAGTCTATTTGGAAGCAGTCCTGGAGGATGGCGGTGGCATATAAAAGCTGCTTTGGTCTCAACATGGACATGGACATGGAAAGGACATGACACATACACACACACACACACACACACATATTATTGGCAGTTGTCTGAAGAGAGAGAGAAAGCAAGATCTTGTTTTTCTGAGTTTGTGCTTGAAGCTTGTGTTTGTGAATGAATTGGACAAAGTCAGACACGTCAGTACAGTCAGAATCAGCCAATCAGTGTGTGTGTGTGTGTGTGTGTGATTGTGTATGCGTGTGTATGTCTGTGCGTGCGTGTGAGTGTGTATGTGCAATTTCCCAGTAAAGCGGAAGAGGGGCTGAGGGAAGTTTCACATCCAAGGGTCTGTCCTTTGTTCTGTGCCACAGTGAATGCATTAGAAGCTTTTTATGAAAAGTCTCTCTGTGACTCAAGAGTCCCACTCTGCCCTGTGCCTCCATCCACTTCAATTTATTTCAGGATAGACTGGCAGCACTCCATTTGATCAAGGGATTCAGCTAAAAAGAACAAATCAAAGAAATAAAAAGATGTGTTTTTGAAGACTCCTAGCTTCAAACTACGTCATCCAGAAATGGCACTTGGCTTCCCGTGCACCTCCTGGTGGAAGTGTGAGATGTGAAAGCTGCATCTTTGTTGTTTAGAGATGCTGAGACATTTAGACAGCGATGCAGAGAGGGACCGGGATGAGGAGGGGGCTCTGCTTCTTCCCTCAGCCAAAGCTTTTAGTGAGAGTGTGCTATAATTTTCTAAAACAGGAAGAGTGACTGCATCAAGCTTCAAACAGCAGGACCTGCTCTTTGATCCACATCTTTTCATCAACATACTTCTCTATTGGTGTGTTAAGATTTTCCAATCTGCCGCCTGCCTTTATTAACAGCATTTGAACAAGAAAAGAGCTTCAGAATCAAGGATTTAAAGCACACAACTAAACTCCATGCTGTGAAATTAGAAATGTATTCATTTGCATATCTGCCTGAGGCACAAAAATCAAGAATGTCTGAATGTGTTCAGCTTAAAAAGGCTCAGAGAACAGGATGACTCATTTGCAATTCCCTGGATCAAAGATGCAAATGATAAGGATTGACACGAAAGCCTCCATCAGTGGCTGGATGCAGACTTGTGGCCTCAGCAGTACATTTGTTGTACACATGCTGGCAAGGGTCTAAATACAACTTTTTACACGAGTTGTAAGGCTTCCAGCCGTCTAAACTCCCCTTGAACCACTCAGATGCAGTTACAGAGAGGAAACATCTATGCACCTCGAAATTGCAAGTTGTTTATGAAATTTGAAATGAAGACAAACTTGTTGGACCACTTTAATGTGTCACTTCAACCAGGAAAATGCGAAGTATTTCCTTCCATGGTACCCATCATTTGTGATGTGGCTCGGTACAAAGGACTGGAGGCGTATTTGGCAACAGAAGCCAGTGATCCGCACTGTCATGGCAGCATCATGGCACAGCTACCAGCTTCAGCATTACTCCACAAGTTATAAATCTATATGAGAAACAATAGTGGAAAGGTGTGGCAAAGCAATATTATTAATAAGAAGAGGAAGAATTGGGTGTGATGTATTTTACTTGGATGTCTTTTAATAATCTGTTAACTATACAGATCATGTTTTTGATTAAAAACATAATAAATGAATGCATCCAATTAAGGCCTGAATTCTGTTTTTAGGCCCTTCTACTTAATTTTTGGTCGGAGAAACATTTTTGTTCATGTTATAAACTAAATTGGTACTTGCACATTTTCTTTAGATTCAATAGAGGAAAAGCAACCAGGGCTGTGAGTGGCAGGACCTCCCATCAGCTAAATGACTTTCTCCTCCAGTAGAGAGACATTGCCACTATTTCAAGCAGGTGTGAACATCGCATAAATGACAGTTTGTGATGTGCTCAGCCTTGGTGGTTGATTAAAATGATGTCCTGAACAGCAAATGTCATTGAAAATTGTGGCTCAACTTGAGCTATGCTGACACGTTTTGTCCTGGGAGCGGCATCCCTCAGATGAGACTGTGGCCTAGGGATTTAAAATGAGGTGCAGGTATGAGGTGTTTGCTGTCCATGGCACCGTCGGAGCAGAGCAGCCTATTTGCTGCTCCGTGTAGTGTGATGAGTGATTCAATAATGGGTAGCTGACCTGGCAACACTTCCAATGCATGTTTCTGTGTTAATCAGTTCCCCTAAGATTTCAGAATTTCACAATTTTGTTTTGGTGATCTTTGCAGTCAAAATCACTGTGTTTGCTGCTGTAATTTCCTGAATTTTGCATTCATGTTTGTGATCTTTTTCCCATCACAACTTTTGGACCATTTATTTACATTTACAAAGTTTAACTGGATCTTTAAATGAAGTGAAATGACACTGTATAACATCATTCCTTCACCTCTGTTTTACGCTACAATCAACTTCTGATACACATCAGCACTACCACATAAAGATTGGAATGAAAGTGGAGATCTGGGCCGATCACACCCCGAATTTGATAATCGTTGCATAATTTTGGGAAATTTGTGCAGTAAAATTGGAAATGATGTGGTCATTATACAGCACAATTGTAAATTATGCAGTAACCCAAAGAAACGTGGCATATTGTTGGATTTGAATTTGCCCTCCCTCTATGTTATTGGTCAATCAGCTATAGCGACAACCTCCACTAACCAATCATCTAACTGCTGTCCAAAATTTGAACATGCTCCTTTTACCTCCAGTCGACCTTCAAAGACAATCCAACGCTCACACCTCCACCCTCCTGTTCCTCCAATATTCATCTGAGCCAACAACAAAGAGCCATCTAGTTTCTAAAACTGCCAAACAAATCCACATCTCATCCATCCACCTCTGCAGCTTTACCACCCTCAGTGTGAAGACGAGGGTGGGAATCATTCTTATTCATCTGGTATCATCGCTTGACAAAAACATTTTTACCGATGGGCTCTAATCGCCAAAGACTTTCTACTTACTCTCTATTCTTCCAACTGTGTATTTGTTAACAACAAATCATTTAAATAACATCAACTCATGTATTCCTTTTCTTTCAATTTGTCTCTCCTAATTGAACTGATATTGTGGGGAAATTTGTCTCCACAGTTTACAGAATTGTCACATCACATCACATACCCATACAGATAAACACATGACATACAGTATGTGGAAGTACACACATGAAGTATAAGTAGGCTACAATGCAGACAGCTCATTTTTCTATCATATCAGTCTGCATAGCTGCCAGTTTTCTTTAATGTGGAAGAAGCTAGAGCAGGAGGCAGAGCACCACAGCAGCTGACTGTTCCTGTAACCTAAAGCTATTCCTGTGTATCAGCAGTTGTGTAGGAAATCTATAAGTAATTACATAGTTGATTATAATGAACTGGGCTGAACTAGACTGGATTGAATGTGTCTGAAGCTCGAGCTTAATGCAAAGCTGCATGAGTGTCGACTGAGGCCGGTGTGTGAAATGTTGTCACACATTTAACTATTAAAAGGAAATTTCCTTTATCTGATTATGCAAAATTATGGCTGGTTAATTATAAAACATTTTCAACAGGGTTGCTATTTCCAAGTTTAGGTAGAGAAATACTAACTCAGCATCATTCAGGATGTAGCCTCTGGCTCAGATTAGGTCTCATTATTTCATATTTTCTGCCAGGAACAGAAGTCTCAAAAAAAGGCTCAATGCCATGTCAATGTACAGAGCGTTCATCCTAGAGAATGCAAATTAAGCTTATGTTATACGTCTGTCTGCATCCTTTTTCCTTTTGTGTGTTTCCCAGGTCCGAGCTTTGCTTCTCAGCAGGAGGAAATTGCTGCCCACTGTATCTGATCACTGCCAGGGGGGTTTGGGCTTCGTATTGGCCTCTTGCAGGGCCCACGCTTACCCTCCAGTTTACTGCTCTCAACTCAGAGACACACTAAACCTTCAGGGGGAACAAAGTGACCTTGCTGCAGTAGCTGTTCAAGGAAAACAAACATGTCTACAACTTCAATATGGGACATAAAAATATTTCTTTCACCGCGCTAGTGTCTGAATACTGATCATCTGAAAGCAATGCACCGTGGGAAAGGCTAGGGAACTAAAATAGTTTTTGCATTTAGAACCTTAGTGATGAGCTAATGAAGCCTGATGAAGCTTTTCATTCCCAAATTGTCCAAATTGGTTCTTGCACACATGAAGACATTGATCTCATTACTTCCATGGACTAAATAGCCTCTTGGACACACACAATAAGCCTCTGCAAACTCTCCACTGTGGGTTGATTGGCTCCCTCTGGGCCCAAGTCAAAGAGACTGATAAGATCTGTGCACATATTCTGAGACGTTTGGTCTGTCAAGAGTCATTCGTTTTCATTTAAGATGAACAGGTTGATATCCTCTTTGCTGAACATGATACATTTCCAAAACACTATCCGAGGAGGAAAATCTCAAGGCTCTCTGTGGATTGTCCGCTGAGAGAAGATTGACCACTTTGCTTAGTAAAGTGGCGAAATGTGTTACCTTGAGTGACTTGAGTCACACCGCACAGTGTTACTGGAACACAGAGTGACAAAGAGAGGAACTTTACTATTGAGAGTCTGTGCACGCTTCATTTCATCCTCTTCCTCCTCCAGTCTGAGTCTGAGAAATCCACCAGAGGCACACGGACATCTAATAATCATCACACTCATTGTGATGGATGGTTATGGAGAAGCTGGCCTGATCATTATCATTATCAATGTATAACTGAGCTTGATCCATCTGGAAGTGCCCACGCACACACACGCGCGCACACACGCGCGCGCGCACACACACACACACACACACACACACACACACACACACACTATATCTGCAGCACACTATCCTCTAGCTTGCTGTCCTCTGAAACAGTGACGTCAGGGAGGGAGGTGTGGGCAGAATCTCACAATACTTAAGAGAGGAAACCTGCACGCCTTTCAACTTGACCTTCAGTGACAGTCGCTTTGCAGAGAGGCAGAAACCTTCCCAGCCCAGGTGACTGAATAGCTGTTTACAATGAGTTTGACCAGCTGTGCAGCACATGACTGATGGGCGGAGGCAAACAGCTGTACATCACAGGAGAAGTGTCAACACCTGACATGAGAAAATGATTCCTAGATTCGCCACGTTTTATGGTTTTGGTTGAAACGTCTGCTGCTCCTGGAATGATTAAACGCTGCGTCAGATCCATTCGTCAGATAATGATTGAAGACGTGGATTAGAAATGTGATGGCGCTGTGCAGGTGTTTCTTCATTTTTATAAATACTTTGTTGATATAAAATTCCATTAGTTTTGCAATTGATGTAATAAACAGAATCAAACCATCAAAATGATCCAGCCTCATGTTACATTTATGGCAAATTTCCCATTTCCTTATGGATTCTCTCACATAAGAGATTCAAACAGTTGTGGGCAGGAATTTTCTAGATAAACATGTTGACAGTGTTCATTTATCTCTTCCAGTTGAGGGGACTTGCGGTCATTTATTATCTGTGATGCATTGCACCGCAGATGCACTGTGAGAACGCTGGTTCATTCTAAATGCGTTATATGTGTGTGTAGGTGTGTGTGAGACTGATACTCTCAGAAGAGTCGGCCCTGATCCATCACTGGAGATTGATACTCTCTCTCTCTCTCTCTCTCTCTCTCTCTCTCTCTCTCACACGCACACGCACACGCACACGCACACGCACACGCACACACACACGCACGGACACACACACACACGCACACACACACACACACATCAGGAAATAATCAGGTCCAAGCTTTTTTATGCTCAAGTGAATGACTTTGTAAAGAAGAGAATTAGTATCTGCAAAGTTTCACCAAAAATCAAGTTTAATACCAGAGCTGCTTTTATAGCGCAACAAACAAACATTCACAGTAGAAATACTCTGACCACACACACACACACACACACACACACACACACACACACACACACACACACACTCAGAGACAATCACAATACAGACAATTGCTTCCAGCCTGATGGCTTTGAACACAAATAACAAATAACATGTGTGTGTGTGTGTGTGTGTGTGTGTGTGTGTGTGTGTGTGTGTGTGTGTGTGTGTGTGTGTATTACAGCTATGAATCTCAGGTCTGATGAAGCACACCGGCCACCCGTTGCGCCTTCACAGTATGACATTTATGTCACCTGGACTAATCCCTAAAGCCGCTGTAATAACTGGAACACAAACAAGAGAGTGAGTGGGACAGAGAGAGAGAAAGAGAGAGAGACACCATGAGTGAGACAGAGAGAGGGGAGGGGGGGGGGATGAGAAAGAGAGAGAAAGGGAGAGAGAGCAAGAGTGAGAGAGAGTGAGTGAGTGAGTGAGTGAGTGAGTGAGTGAGTGAGAGAGAGAGAGACCATGAGTGAGACAGAGAGAGAGAGGGGGGAGTGAGAAAGAGAGAGGGGGGGGAGAGGCCAATATCTTCAGTCTTTTCATATTAATGTTTGTTTGCGGTTTCATTAATAATAGATTTTACCATCTTCAGTCAAGCAGGTCCACTGAACAATATGGTGATATGTGTGACAGACTGCTATCAGGTGACAGAAAACAGTTTGAGCAGACGGGTAATGTCAGTACAAATTAGGTTGTTCGCATATCCTGAGAACAATGAGAAGAAAGACAAAGTTGTGTGAAAAGAAAGAGATGGAGCTGCCGCCTCCTCCTCCTCCTCCTCCTCCTCCTCCTCCTCCTCCTCCTCCAGGACAGACGTGAGCAGTGCTGTGCGCCGGAGCTTTAACTTAGTTTCACCCTTTCTCCCCCAAACTATAATTGAGGCTTTAACTCAGAAGTGCCAGCTTATCTGATGGCAGCAGCTCCAGTGTGGACAGACAGCCAAAGGGACACACCAAATCTTGTCTTGGGCTTTTCGTTTGTCGTCGAGAAAGAGATCACCTTCAGTGTGACTTGGGTTCTGTTGAAACACACAATCCCCACATTTTAACTGAATTTGATCCCTACTGATTTTATTAAAGGCGCCCGTTTCCAGGGAGTTTTGATATTGCAGCTGTTGCCTGTGAGGTTAGGAGGTGACATTTGAATAAAGAGTGAAATGAGCTGCAGTGAGAGAACAAAACCAGTCAGTCAGTCAGTCACCCCTATTTTCGGTTTTCCATGTTGGATGGTTTGTCATCTGCAGTCTACCCAGTGTGTGTGTGTGTGTGTGTGTGTGTGTGTGTGTGTGCTTGTGTGTGCGTGTGCGTGCGCGTGTGCGTGTGCATGTATGTGTGTACACATGACATGTCACACTGAGTGAATGTGCACAAATGGTGGCAGGCAATAATGCACCTCAGTTGTAAAATGAGGCCCAGTCTGACCGATAGGCAGACGTGATGTGATGAAAATTGCCTTTCTGTTCTCTCAGCATCTCTCTGTTTCTCCATCACCACCTGACAGCTCGTGATAGACAATCAGCTTTCAGCGGTTGCTAGATGTGTCTTTCTATTAAATGTCTATTCTCATTATGTCCAAATTCTCAGGTCAACGCCTCACATTGAAAATGGATTCATATACGTTTGAGCATAGCATGTTGCCGAGGACAGATCACTGTGGAGGCAAAGCTTAAGTGTTTCAACCGTGTAATTTAGTTTTCTGAAGCAGAAACAGAATTGACTTTTGAACATTTCTTTCACTTGCCAGAGGCTTGACTCAGTCCTGGAGTCATTATACATTTTCTACCCATGTAGCAAAAATGGTTGTGATTTGAAACAGAATTCGACACACGACTCTCTTAGTGTTTACAGTAGAGCTTAAACAAAGGCTGTTTTAATTGAAGTCATAAACACTCACATCATCTTTTGATTTGTTTGCCAGCCAAGACGTTAAATGTTCATTTCTAGCACGCGTTTCAGCACCGGCAAGGTCCCATTATTAATGTGTTCTGTCGCTTGACAGCCACAAAATTACAGATGGCGAGCTGGCAAATGTAACACGAGTTCAGCACAGTGTAATTTTCAGCTGCAGATTGACCACCTGCCTCCTGAGTGTAATTCAAAATTATTATGGCAGTTTATTAGTCCCTGGCCTCTGACTGAATTCCAATAATCAATAAACTATTTGATAACTCACTGCACATTCTGACAAGGTGAATTACATTTCAGATTTCCCATCATTCTCACCAAAATATCTCCCATGAATCACATATTTAAAGGCATATGAACTGTTGTGTTGAAACAGTGCAGTCTATGCTATAGTATACACAATTAAATCAAAGTTCCACATAGTTGTAAAAGTTGTTCTAAAATCCTCTCAGTCCCACGGAACAATTCTTTACTCTGTGGTTACATCTGAGGGCTTTAACGACCACTGGTGCTGTTCATCAAGGATCTATGTTTGGTCCACATGCTTCACCCAAGGTATGCCCATGATACACACAGCTATCAATCAGCTACACTGCATCAGTCAGTCTGTTTTAAGTAAGTGCCAAAATGACCTAAAACTTAATAAAGCAGGCAAAACAAAACGAATGAAGCCTCACATTCTTTAAATACTAACTTCGCTGTCAGACATTGCCAGAATAAGAGATTGTCTGTCTGTCTGTCTGTCTGTCTGTCTGTAACAAATTTGTTCATGCCTACATTTTTAAAAGTTTTGATTATTGTGATGTTGTTTTTCTGGTCTTCCCAAGAAAGTGTCCGGGTTCAAAGATGGCAGATCATATCACACCGGTTCTTAAATCTGCACTGCTACTTAGTTTTAGCTTGGCTCATATATATGTTGATCCAGTACGAACCTGCTAGGACACTTAGATCATCAAGGGACTGGTCTATTGATAGGAGACAAGCTGTACTGAGAAAAGCCCAGATAATAAATGGCTCCAAATATAAACCTAGCTTGGCACAAAACCCACTCATCGCAAGCTGATGTTGGAAAGGTGAAGATGAATGTCACCTGTCAACATAATAACAATCCAATGCACATACGCATGTTTTCGAAGAATCAACTTCAGGAAAAAAGTCTTCCAGTGGAATGACCTTGAGAGGAAACAATGATGACAGCTGAACTGGAGGGGCTCATCACCATCACAACTGCATCACAATTGCACTGATTCAGACTTGTTAAGTCCCAATTCTGTTCGAAAACCAGAGGCTGCTTCCACAAAATACGCCTTACAGTCAAATTGCATCAGACTAGTTTCTCTGTAAATGTCAGCTTGGTTGAGGATATACAGCATAATACCGTGTGATTTGATTCTAAAATTACACCACTGACTAACTATGGCGCTGTGTTGTGACAGTGACATAAACAGGAGAGTAATTCTATTTCACACTCCTGGTGAAATGCATGTTTTAATCTGTTGGAGCACCAGGGGCTGTTCTGAGCTGCAGCATGAGTGAAATGGGGCTCCAGGGTGCCATGGTTCTCTCTCGCCCTCTCTGCCCAGTTGATAACTAAGACCACTTTTTATGTTCTCCTATGGCTCCACGAGGACACGGGGACTATTATGCTCACACATAAGTATTGCTATATTAACAGGTGAAAAACCACTGTCTTGTTGCTTGGAAGAGAACACAGCAAAATCTCCATTTGATCAATTCATTTGTATCTAGACAGAGTCACAGAAGGGTCATGTCATCTGTCAGTGTAACTTCACGCAGGAAGTAGTCATACGTCATGACTTCAGTGGAAATAGAGATGAGTGATGTTGCTTTTAGTGCAGGTAGAGATACACTGGAGTGCTGTCATGATTACTCAGGTTTATGAGAGGAACATAATAACCCATCTTCATCACCTGAGAGAGGGGGGGAGAGAGAGAGAGAGAGAGAGAGAGAGAGAGAGAGAGAGAGAGAGAGAGAGACCAATATCTTCAATCTTCAGTCTTTTCATCGTTTGTGTGGAGCTTTAGATTGACTTTCTGGTAATTGAGTGTATATCCTTTGAAAGCCCTTAACCCTAAACCACATGAGCTGTTGACAAAAAGCTACACCAATCAATTCCAACTGGACTTAAAAATGCTTTCTGGAAATTTTTGGTTTTTGGTTTTCATTTGTATATTGGGGTCTGTGGGGCCCCTGAAGAAGTGAGATACAAATTTAAAATGTTTCGAATTTTACAAAAAAGAGTGGATGAGACTTGCAAATGGTATCCAACTACATGAAGCTTTTTTTCAGGTTTTGCCAAAAGAGTGATTTATTTGACAAATTGGCTTAGGCCACTGGGCATTTTGTTCAGAGAATGTGGTTTAGGGTTTTAGCAATTCAGAAGAACTGTATTTTTTCTTGCAGGGACAGAGATCACAAACTTGCTTTGCTTGCACTCATGAATAATATGCTGATGCGTTCTTGCTCAAATGCACATGTACAAAGTTACATCTCAAATCAGAAGTCACTGCAACTTACAAGGATGACGAAGTGGCTCATTTTTTCAAACCTCTTTAATATTTAAACGCCGTGGTACCCTTCCAGGTTTCTCCTCGGTAAAGGGAACAAAACTCCACAAAGTGTTTACTGCCTCCAGCTTCCGTGCGTCACTTTCTTCCTTTTCCAAAGTTTGACACTGAATCTGGTTGGAAAATAGTTGCTGCACTCAGCATCTGCCTTGAGCATGTCAGGCTCTCACAACAGGACTACATCCAGAAAAAGAACAGATTTATGGGTGCCCTGCAGGAATACACAACTTGTTGAACTACCTGATGGTCCATGGTTTTAAATTCATATTAAAAGATTTATAAGAGTGAAGGATTTAATTAGCATTTATTTGTGCTGTTATGGATCTATATGCACAAAGCTTGATATACATGTCACGCAGTGTCGATGTCATGACCTTTTTTACTTAATTAACCTTTTCAGGAAGGATTCAGGATGAGCTCTTTATCTTTTAATTTGTCTCACACGTTGAAGGAGAATTATGATTAGAAGGACTGACAAGCTAATTTCAACTGCACTCTTGTTTGTATCCTGTCCCCTACTAAGCTTTAATACACACACACACAGTCAATCAAAGATGTGTGTGTGTAATAAATTTTGAACTCTAAAATATGGCTTGAGATCAAAAATGTATACGTACAGAAAAAGTACAATTTTGGCATATTGAGCTTCCGTGTCAATTTTTGTGTAAATCAAGCCTTTCCTCATAAAGTTAAAAACCACTTTTTGCAACCACGGACCTTTCAACATGGGGTGTGCTCAGACTCAGACAAAGTGGGCAACATGAAACACGGCTACAGCAGCCATGCTTGTGTATAAAAGTTGAAAAAGGGGACAAAGGGGTCGTTTTGCTAACCTTTGCACTTTGTCACAGTCTGCTGCAGAGGCTCTTTTGAAAAACTTACTATATTGTAAATATTGGGATGATCAATTACAATGTATGGATGACAAAATGAGGAAAAAAGAGGAAAATTGTCAATTTCAATGATACAATTATGGAAATGTTCAACACCTGAGTTTGTAATAATAAATGTGTTGCTTTGCTGCAGCGCTTTGTTGTAGGATTGCGGATCAGTTTCCCATTAACTGTGCTGAACTATGGCAAATTGGGCTGTTTTCCAGTATGAAGTGATGGATGGTTGACTGTGAAAATTAAACCTGTGTACAACATTGGCAGCAAGTTGACTCCAAATAGGGCCATCATTTACAGAATATGAACTAATGTCTTCACTTTGTCATCCTGCAGCCCACACAGAGACCACTGTGCTCAGATTTATCACAAAAATGGTCTGTTTAGTTAATGTTGTGAGACAAATCCTTATGCTTCACTTCACATCATTACAGTCCCATGTAAACACTGCTGCTATTTCTACTTCATGTTGCATGACTATGGTCTATAGCCTACACACTCCATAGGTTGACTCCAAAATACAATTTGATCTGCGCTGGAAACTAAACAAATTAGATGACGAGTCGGCTTGAAAGTGACTCATTGTTGCGCTGTGTCATGCTGCAATTAGCTGCACTTAACACATTTGCTGTCAAAGTCTGGACCTCATGTTGAACAGGTGAAGGGGGCATGTTGAGAACTAACCAGCAGCAAGGAAAGAAAGGTTGACGGTAAAAGTATGTGCTTGGTCATTCTGAAGAGTGAATGAAATATACAATAACGCCCAGAACATGAAGGTAAAAATGATTGAAGATAGAAGTGACAGTTTTGAATCTCCGATTTGCTGCATCTTACCAGTGTAATCCACCCTCCAAACGCCAAACTGCGTCACTTTAAGCAACTGAAATATCATATCAATATGACAACAGCATAACAGCAACTGTCAAATCTACATCCCTGTAAAAGTGACTGCATGAGAGTCGTGTCGATCCAAACTACCTCTGATACAGAAATTAAAACGCATGAATGGCGAAGCTGGTATAAAATCATAAAGATGAAGTAAGACGATTCGGTTACAGTCGTGCCTCGATAGTAAATGAGTCATATCATAACAATACCATCTCTGGTTGTAAGACAATGGCCTGCGGTTCATATTGTTTCACTAACCTTCAATAAGACAGTAAATACAAGTCTGTAATTTGGTTTCTTTTTGAAGCCTTTAGATAGCAGAAATGTATGCTCCACCCACATTGAAGGCATATGAGGTGTAGCTTTGATTCTACTCAATTAGCAGGAACTTATATTGTCAGTGAAAGAATTCATCATCACACCTTTTCCCCTTTTGCTCCTCCTCATCCGCTGCTGACTGGAGAAGGTCTGAGGGAGTTGACAGTGTTGAGTGACTGAGGGCAGGAGGCGAAGGAAGTTGTTAGCAGGGAGTTCATTGACATTCATCTGTGATTCCGCGGTTTAGATAAGATGAGGGCCAATTTTGGAGAGAATTAAAGAGGAAGTGCTCTGATGAAAGTTTGTCAGCCCTGAAATTCGTAATAATTTCAGAGCTATTTGTTCTACTTATCTCTTCGAGAGGCTTTACACACCACAACTTCATGCGTGTAGGCTGATCAGAAGTGTGAACTTCCAATGGGAGATTGGTTGTTCAGACCCCTTCAGGGGGCGGCCATGTCGGGTAATCGTCTGGGAAAACACCAGCGGACAGATAAGAAATGAATAAGCATTGTAAATTCTAGCTGCACTGTGAACACTGCTATCTTCACAGCTGTTGTGCTCTGGCCTGTAGGTGTGTGTACACAGCTGAATCCTCCAGCACGGAACCACATTCTCCAGGTTGCTCCACTGGTGTTTGGTGATGTGGTCTTTAGGGTGGACCAAGTGCTGTCAGTTTGCGCTGCGAGCTTCACGTCAGCCAGCAAAGAGCCACCCCTGATCTATGACATCTGGCTGTTGTACAGCGACTTCAGTACTTTTGAAGTGGTGTAAATGATTTTTACTTTTAATTTTGGCTTGTGGAGTAGAAGGGTAAGAATATTGGCTAATAAGAACAAAATGAACATGCCAGCGGGTGACACTCAACAGCTGGAAGAGGCTTTGGGTCCATGTAACTGTAGGTATTAGTGTCACTGATGTAGAGAACTGAATTAAAGTGTCTCTCTCTCTCTCTTGCTCTCTCTCTCTCTCTGGCATACACATAATCCTCTGCCTTAGTGTTCCTCTTTGATACACGAACAGTTACAACAGCTGAACAGCAGCAGTTGGTGGTTCTTGGACAGCAGGGGGTCATTTCAGCTTTAAGGGATTTGAGGAACAATCACACTACTCCCAGGAGGAAATCAACTCTTCAGTTCACACTTAACACACTGACCATCATTGTTTTCCTTCACGCTTGTGTTTGTTTTTGTGTGGCCCACGTAGGTTACTGCCTCGCTTCAGTCTTTTAAGTTACAGATGTAACACTGTGTAAATTAGTTTAATGGAGCAGCAGCAGTATAAACTCTCCTCACCACAAAGCCCTCAGGTACTCAGGCTGTTGCTTTGTTTGTGCATGTGAGCAGCCTAAATAAATGTGTGTGTGTGTCTGTGAAATGTGAAACTAATATGAGAGCATGCCTGAGGTTATGGGCGTCCATTCATCACAGTGCTTCATAGGGGTGTAAATAATCTCATGGTTTATATTTGATACAGAAACACACACACACACACATACACTCCACCAATTCCAACCGATTCAGTGTTGCGTGCGTGTTATTTTTGTACATGAAAATATGTGTTGTGCATGTTGTTTTCAACATTTGGTTTTGAGAAAAAGGTTGTTGAGAAACTTGTCTTAGCAATTGGGGATAAATGGTCCCGACAGCTTTGCCATCTGAGATTAATCAGCCACCAGCAGAGAGGCAGAGTGAGCGTTTAAGAGAGGTTGGGTGGGGAGAGAAGGTGAGGACGTGGTGACGCTGATTCTGCTTAACTCACTCAGATCACACACTCCAGTAATTCGTACTTCACTGAACCTGTAAACTCACAGTGATCACAATATATAGCCACATCAAACACAATAAGCTCACTCGCATGCACGCACACACACACACACACACATTGGACCAGTGCCTATTTTATCTCAGAAGTTGTTTAACTAATTAACACTGGCACCGCTTTAGTACAGCCATATTTTTAACTGCTAGTATCCTCACTGCTGCCAGCAATGTTTTCTGATAGCAGGTGCAGAAGCTGGAAGAAAGTAAAGGAGATTATCGCATTGTTGCTTGTTTTATACACCATGGGCACAATAACAGCGACACCTGCACTGTTCAAATGCGATAACTGCAGTAAATATCACCGTCGCAAAGCCTACAATTCTCTGTTCTTCTCAAGGGAAAACGTGAGGCTTTTGTTGTATATTTTCATCTTTACCTCAGCCAAGGAGGGCGTCTTTGCACTTCCACAGCATTTGTTTGTTTGATTGCAAGATTACTCAATACTTTATTAGTTAATTTTTGACAAAGGATGCACATGGGTGTGGCTTGGAGAAGAGACGTTTAAATTTTGAGAGTGCGGCGCGGCGAGCAGATCCAGACGAACAATATGTGGCCGGTTTGGGAACATTAATGGAATTGATATGCAGGAACAGGTAGAGGCAGACACATGCCCACTAATGTGGAGCTGATATAATGCCAATTCAGTGGCATGCAAATGGGTTTCCTTGTCGACGCCATTTCTCTCTATTCATCATGAGCTTTCACCCCTGAAAATGAGCCTGCTGATAGAGGACAGGAGCAGGATAATGGCGTGCCACTCTCACGCAGGCTGGCTGGCTTTGTTGTGATATGTAATCTGTATACAGTCTTTGGTCCAGACTGGAGCATTATGTTCTGTGGTCCACCTGTGTTGTTTGGGTGTGTACACAGTCAGAGCTGCAGGAGCCAGAGAGACGAGAGGAGGGCCATTACTCTGAAACACTCCCCTCCATACTGTGTGCTGTATATCATGTCAGCTGGTGTGAAATTCATGCTCACTCTGACCCATTTTAGTCCAGCGCTCAATTTTGAATTTACACTAATAAGCAGGCAATATAAAGACTATATACATATACAACATGCACATATTGCTGTAACATACCCACATGATCAGAGGAAGCCCTACACCTTCACTGCCCTCTATTGCATTAATCCAGCCCCTCTTCCTCCTTATTCACCTTGGACTGAGGGCCATTAAACAATCAATAACTGATAAGGAGACATTTTAGTATTATAACATTGCTGATAAGGCTTGTTGCAGTCCTCTTAGATACATCTGTCTTATCTGCTTTCCTTTATGGCTACTGCTTATCAGTGATTCTCTTCCAGGCACTTCGGGGATTAAACCAGATTTACCGTTGGGATTATTTTCTATTCTGGAATTTCATCTGTCTACATTGTCATATCGGTAAAAAATACGATAATGATGTCAATAGAAATAACAATTTGTCAGACAAAGAACACAAATAAGGCTTTAGTTTATGGGCTAACAAATCTATGTCTCATCTACAATAAAGACCTTTATACAGACAGGATTGCTGTCAAATTCCCCTGTGAAGCATAAAAATGTACAAAATTATATGATCAAAACATTTGGTTTAGATATTTGGGCCACATGAAATCAATACTGTGCTTTATGAATTGTTTACTTGTGAGTTTTCTTGCCACTTAAGTGTAAACAAATGAGATCCATGTCAACTACAGACCAATAAGAAAAGGACATAGGAATGTAAATAATTCTATTAAAAGAAGGATTCAAATCAGGGAGAGAATTACTGCTATTTTGATGAATTTAACATATTTTCACACTAAAGATTCAAAATACATCTACTGTAAATCTATTTGGAGGTAATGGCTTATTCAGTTATAAGCTTCTCGGTGTTGATATTCCTATATAGATGGTGGGTTTAGAAGAGCTAAATGTGCTTTAGATTAGATAGAGACTTAAATATCTTAGCTTGGATGTAGTATTTGTATTATTGCATAAATTAAATCCCTGTAACGTAAAACTCTGCCTGGTTTTGTAGTGGTCAATAGTCATCATCCTGGCTGAGGAAGTATTTCATAAGCTTCCGCGCTTTCATGTTTTATGTTTCATGTTCCACAGCAGCTTTACTGGCCTTTCACAGTTTTGATACATTTCTGGCCGACTGATAGGAAGAGCTTAACATGATAATGAAGGCTGACTGCTTAGTCGATATCTAATTCAGTCCGGTAAAAGCTGACACAGACCTCATTACAGTGTCTCACAGAGTTTGACATTTGGACAAAAGAAGGAGATTATAGTGTTCAAAGCAAGGATCCCCTCTGGAGATCAAAGACAACACAGAAAATAAGCAACTCAATTAGAAAGAAAGAATACATTTGGTACCTGCAGTACAAAGAGACAGATAACGGTTCTCTGCTCAGGAACACAAGAACTGCTCGGAGGCTTGAGCCGTCAGAGGGAATGAGAAATCCCACATGATCAATAAGTGTTCGATTCAATTCATCGCCTGTGTCCAACAGCGGTGAAAAACCTTTACATAAGCCCCAAAAAACATCATTGTTAATGGAAAATCAAAACGTCATTAAGAAATACCTCTGAGCTTTTATCCTCTAATGAGGCAGAGGGTGTAGCTAAAAAGTAATTAAAAGCGTATGAGATTGAAACTTATGCCGTACCTTTAGGCACAGCACTCCATAGCAATGGTATGTTAGGACAATGGCTCTGAAACACCTCTTAGCAAAACCACCCACTCACCAACAAGCTGCAGTACTCCAATACTTCACGCAAAATACTACATTCAGGCAGTATAAGTATAGTATAAGCACAGTGATTTAAGCCATTTTCAACAACATAAAACAAACTGATGAATGCAATTTGTGGTTTTTAGGGAGAATTTCCAGAGATTTCAATAATTTTCATTCTGTTAACATTTCCAGAGACATGCTGGGAGATGAGATGTGCCACACTCATTGGACGACCCTGCGACACCTCCACCAATGGGAACGTCCCAATGAAAGCGCTTCAATTCACAGGCAATCAAAACTCTAAAAAGACAACAGAGAACAGTCCGCCTCGCTGCTGCTCATCCATCAGATCTGTTGTTCATGTCATTTGTGTCGTGGGGTCAGAACAGCCAGGAGATCTGCTCGTACTGTGAATACTGGTAAGATAAGATACGATAAGATAAGATAAGATAAAAGTTTATTAACCAGAGGGAAATTACTGTGCAAAAGTACAGTAGAGAATGAAACGAAGAATCACCCCTGGAGCAAAAAGAAAAAATGTGCAAGAATGCATGCAAGGTAACAAAGTGGTGTACGGAAGAGACAGACAGACAGACAGACAGACAGACAGACGTATCACAGAGTACATGTTTGAATTTCATTGCCACCATGTCGTGTTCAAAATATCTCAGGCCGGCAAGAAGGACTTCAAGTTGAGAGAGATCACACTTAAGCTGTTTATTAAGCAAAAGAGGTTAAAGCTGTGGTACAGAATATTGACTGACGCCTGAAGCCATGAGACCTCAGCTGAGACCAAAAGACCTGCACGTCCGCACATGAGCCCAGAACTCAGGAGTTTCATACAATATATACTGTTCAAATGTGGGTGTGTCTCCTCCTTTGTGTTGGTTTCTGGTTGGTGGTCCCTGGCGAGCCCACTCCAGTCAGCACATCCCTCTTCATGCATCCTGTACAGTGCAGATGATATGGTAGTGCTGTCTTCCCCATATTGATTTTTTAAATCTCCACTTCTTCCAGTGAACCCTGTCCAATGATCACTTCGCCCGATATCCCCGATGTGCAACATGTGATGAATTCAGTCCTTTGATTCACTCATTGATCCTGAAAACCTGTGGACTTGGTGTAGCTGTCCTTTGATAGATGTTATACTTAACAACATAGTGCTATATATTGTCTTGCATTGTCCATTCATATGAACTGACTCATCATGTGAACCTTAAACCTCCCCGCTGTAGACAGATGAAGAATCTGATCTTGTCAGTTATAGATCACCTTAGTTGGACCTTGTTACTGAGCTTCCTTTTCGCCAGAATCTCTCTCTCTCTGTCAGCAGGCTTCTCTGTATCATAGTTTACACATAGACTATTCTCAATGACAAGCACAGTAAAAATGGAAATGAATATGATCACACTCATCACTGTCCTCTCCACACACAAGGTTCAGTTTAAGTATATAGCAGTATACATTACACATTATATAGCTGCATTTCATGGTGTGTTCTATATTCTGTCCACAAAGAGAGATTCACACCCCAACCTGAGTTGTACACATAAGAGCATTTAAACATGTTCAGGTGCTTCTGATAAGAGACAGACACTTGCCAAACATTCCACTTTCACAGCAAATGAAAACACTAGAAAAAAATTAAGCTGATTCCGAGTGAAAGCCGCCATCCTCTTTCCAGATTGAGCCTCAGCTGTTAAATGGTTGTTCTCAGTCGGAAGTAGGGCTGGTTGAGAGGCTAAGAGGAGCAACGCAGTGGGAGAGAATAATGAATAAAAGAGAGCTGGATTTATCCAGCAAAGGTGGGAGAGGGAACAAAGTGCGTGTGGGTGATTGACACTTCTGCATTTCCCACGTCATCCCATTTTTTTTAACCTTTATGCTGCTATGAATCCCGAGTTATTCCCTCAAGTGACATTCTGCAGAATAGTGTACGAATGGAAAGTGTGCATGAAGTGCACTAGAAGGCCTGGAGCACTTGCCAAATTTACAGTGGCAGCGCCTGGAGCCCTGAGCGGAGGAAACATGAGAGTGTGTGAGCTAATGAGGGTGAACACCACGATGGGACCCACATTTCAGCACATGGCTGTATGGTGTAATTTTGATGTAACACCTAGTGATCCTACAGCACTGCTCTCCTAATCTGGAAACATCATCATCATCTTCATCATTAATTGCAAACCCTTTTATTCCCTCCGTGCGTTCGCTTCATTCATTCTGGTCGGTGTTTAAATTCCACCACACGGCAACACGTGGGGGCTTAGCGCACACTCGCCGATCAGATGCTATGTGTGGAACAGACCAACACCGACTCCTTAGATATTGTTCTTGGCGACTTTAACAAAGGAAATCTCAGCCATGAACTCCCCAAATACAGACAGTTCATTAAATGTCAGACCAGAGAGGAGAACACCTTGGATCACTGTTACACTACAGTCAGAGGGGCTTATCACGCCGTTGCCTGTGCTGCACTCAGATACTCGGAGCACACTGTGGTCCATCTGATTCACGCATACAGGCAGAAACTCAAACTGTGTAAACCTGTTGTGAGGACATCTAAAAAGTGGACCAGTAAGGCTCTGGAGAACCTTCAGGCGAGCTTTGACTGTACTGACTGGGACGTTTTCAGGTCTGACACCGACAGTCTGGACGAGTACACAGAGGCTGTGACATCATACCTCAGCTTCTGTGAGGACAGCTGTGTACCGACAAGCACCAGGGTGAGCTTTAACAATGACAAACCCTGGTTCACGGTGAAACTCATGCAGCTATGGCGGCAGAAGGTGCAGGCATTTAGGAGTGGGGACAGAGACGGGTTCAAAGAGGCTAAGTACAGATTTAGCAAGGCGGTGAGAGATGCTAAGAAACTGTACTCTGAGAAACTGAAGCAGCAGTTTGCGGCTAATGACACTGAATCTGTGTGGAAGGGTCTCAGAAAAATCACCAACTACAAGCCTAAACCCACTCAGTCTTTAAATGATCTCTGCCTTGCAAACAGGCTGAATGAGTTTTACTGTCGCTTTGATGGTCAAGCTGCCAGCCCTGACATCATCCCCCATGACACCTACAGCAATCGCCGTCAACATGGCCCTCCACTTCACCCTCCAGCACGTGAAGCTGGGGAAACACGTCTCGGATTCATCAGCACCGCAGAGAAGGTGATCGGCTACAACCTGCCGTCCCTCCAGAACCTGTACGCCTCCCGGACCCTGAGGCGGGCAGGCAAGATTGTGGCCGACCCCTCCCACCCTGGACACAATCTGTTTGTAACCTCCCTCTGGCAGGAGGCTTAGGTCCATCAGGACCAAAACCTCACGCTACAAATACAGCTTCTTCCCTTCCTCAGTGGGCCTTACCAACAAGGCCCGTGTCTTCCACTGACCATATCATTCAGTACATTCAGAGGCGGCTTGCCCAATTATAAAGAAACAGGTCAAATACGTGCTTAAACAAATAATTTCCGACGTAGTTAACCTGCGGGATATCCGTAAGAAACTAAGGAACGGGGCAGAGATTCAGTCACTGGTCACAACTGAATAAGAGTGAAAGCCAAGCAGCCTACTTTTGTGCGTCACGTCTTCACCCCCTGCCTGACCAGCTATTGTCCTTTTATAGTATGAAAGGATTAGAAAGGAGGAAAACTTCGGCGCCTGTTCGCCCGGCTTTGTTCTGTGGAATGGACCTGAGCTTCTATTATACTCAGGAGGCATTAGCCAATCAGCAAAGTGTTCACACAGCACTACTCATCCATAGCATGTGGTTATCTATCTCCATAACACATTGGTCAATGCAAATTGGGTAGAACGAGAGTAAGTATGGCGGTTTCAAAACCATTGTTGGTTGCTTACATGGCGCGTCGAACGGGGGATTTAAAAGTCATTAATCAGCAGTTCAACATCTGACACTTTAATCAGAAGAGTTCCCACATGCCTGCCAGGCGTGAGACAGGAGCAGGAGAACGACGGCTCCCACACACAGACACATACTGTACACACCTGCACATTAAAGTTTGAATACCCATGATACCAGCACATCCACTTGACAGACATGCTAATGCTTAGACATGTTTGGAACTTCAGTGTTTAATTACAGCCTTCCGCGGACAGACAAGAACAGTCACATCTAATCACCGTCAGGGCACACGAACAAACAGCTACACACCCACACGGTGTCACAGACAGTTTCCTCCTCCACAGGCACCAGTACAGGTAACTGCCCAAACAAAGGAAGAGAAGAGCAGATTTAAAGTGCTCTGACGGCAGCTATGATCCCTCAGATAATTAGGTATTTTACATCTCCTTATGCTTGCAGGACAGATACAAAAAACACCATCCGTGGTACGATTTCGCTTTAGGGAAAGTGTGATTCGCTTCACAGGAACCTCAGTGAATAAACTGGATCAGCTGATGCCACCCACAGGGTTGTTACAGGTGCTGGACATGCTTGAAAACACGTTCATTTCAAGGTTTTGAATTAAGTGCTCGAAAGTGCTTGGAATAAAATTGTAAGCGCATTATTTTTCATAATAAATCGCTATCTGGTTGACTTATTTCGCTTTTTAGATAACAACATAAAACAGTGAGTGTGTCAGGTCGGAATGTGCGCCAGCAAGACGACGAGAAATATGAATTATTGCTGGAACCAGGAGGAGCCACAAGCACTGCTGGTGTTCCTGCTGTAGGTTCCAGGTTGCTACCGGTTACATGTTAGAGACCCAAAACATTTTCAGAAGCGTGATTAGCGGCACCTAAAATCACGTTTTCACCTGTGTGATACTGGTGATCTACTACTATCCCCCCAGTCACGCCGCCTGACCAAGCAGCCAATCAGTATGTCCACTCCACCGTCTCCACTAACATTTATGTATTGGTCCTGAAATGTAACATAAACCACTCAAGCAGTTTGGTCTGACTTGGAGCTGGAAGGTGTGATGTTGCTGACTCTGAAGAATCATTTTTATAATAAACAATGCTGTTGATTTATTCCCCAAATACATAATACATGCATCTCATGTACAATAACGGGATTTAAACGCTAAATCATGCATTTACTCACAGATGTCTTCAGCAGCTGGGCTACAAAACCACCTGTGTGAGATGCAAATCACATCACTTCTTAGTCCACCAGTAACAAAAATATATTCTTATATAGGTATATATATCACAGACATTCTGTGATATAATTGAATAATATAATTTCTTAATTCTGCAAAAGACTTGTAGGCACCCATAGGAGTCAGCTGGCCCGTCGCCCTGGAAGCCAGAGGAGCTGCAACTGTGGAAGGAACACTGTGGTTGTTGGTGATGACCTCGTGATTGATCCAGCAGCACTCAAGGGCAGATGACATTTTCCACACTAGTAAGTCCAGACTTAATGTTCCTCAACTCCCATTTCAACAACACAATTCGTCCCAGTGTGTAAGCGCCATAAAGTTCTCATTTACTGATGGATAAATCTGTGTTGTTGCTTTGGAGAAACGTTTTATAAGACTGCCACTCACTTGTGTTTGTCAGATGCAAGTTTGCGTTGTGGTTAAAGAAAAGAGTCAAACACGAACTCTCTGCCCTCACACTGATCTGATCCCTGCTAGAGGGATTGACTGATTAAATAATAATAAAGAAATGTATGTTATATTAGCTTAAGGTTGACATCTAATATTTTAAGTGGGTAACTAAATTAGTGAAGAATCCAAGATGTAGATTAGTGCTCATCCTCCCCCTCCGGTTTGATCATTCATTACACTGGATAATTAAGACAAAGCCTGGCCTGTCAACTACCTGGGCCTGTTATCTCTAATGGATTCAACTGCAGAGGTAGTAGGCGTAAAGAGAGAAAGACTTTTAGAGGAAAGAATGAGTCCCTTGGATAGATAGATAGCGTGAGGGAGGAAGGGAGGAAGAGACACTGAGGTGGGAGGGGACGACCACTACAGATATCCTACTTGTATCTTGGTACTCTACAAACCACATAAGTGACCATTTGTGACATTCAGTCTGCAGCACTTAAGTGGAAGGGGTCGATGCTGTGTCCGCTGCTGATATTATGTGAGACGGAGGCAGCAGCGGAACATTCATGATGTTGGCAGAAAAGTAGACAAGAAGAAAAACACCTCCACACACAGCCATAGAAGTCCCTCGTGTACACTCCAAGCTTTCTTCCGCTGCTGCGCTCGACTTCTCTCACGACGGCCAAAGAAAGAAAGTTAGTTGAAGTTTTTCCTCAAAATTGCCACTTGTTTTACAGTACATTGATTGAGAGATTCAAGTGAAGATTCTGATTAAATGCTAAGTTCTTTGATGCTTTCACATTAGTTAAGATTGTTTTCACTAATGATCCTGAGTGGAGTCAGACTGGCAGTAAAGCAGATGCTGCAGAGATTCAATCAGTCGGGGTCTAAGTGTTTCTCCACCTGGTAGTCTTCCGTTTTATGTTTTTTATTTTTCACCCTTTTCCAAAATTTAGACACAAACCACGCCCCAATCAAGAAACATATGCAACCTCTGTGCCGTTGTCTTATTAATCACATTAACATGCGCCACATTTGTGTCTGTACTGTGATTTGGGCAAAATTGCGTTGACATGTTTAAAATCCATTTGCAGCTACAATGCCTCGCTTACTCTGCATAAGCCAACATGGAGTTAAGAAGATTTTAGACTTTAATAAGGAATTTAAAAAATAAATCAATGTATTACCCTAGTTTCAAGGTGCATGTAAAACAAACTTCTCAGTGTGCTGAACTCAGTCTGCGAATCACTACTGGGATCCTAATGGTTGTAATAATTATGAGCTTATAAAGTTAAAAGTGCTGTGATACCAATTTACCTATTTGTTTTTTTTTTTTACACCTTAGCCAGTTCTTTTGTTTTCTAGACGTAAACACACTCCTGAGACTCAGACAGCAGACAGACAATTAAGTGCTTGAAACGGCATCTGGGATTTGGTAGGATTAGGATCTTCGATGAAGCGTTCAGTTACATGGGTCAGTCATTAATGAAAGGACACAGTGCAACAGTTTGGCTGATTACTGCATTTTATTGAAGGCTTTGGAAAAAGCAACAAGGATCATTTCTCTTCAAAACAACAACCAATCGTTTCTAAAAACATTCTGTGTTTTGTGTTCAAAACTTTATAACTGCAGGTCATTTCACAGAACACAGAAACCTTCTATGGCTCAACTAGATATGAAATGAAAAGAATTGTTAGTAAGGTCTAGAGACTGAACGCTAAGTAGTAAGGCAGAAAGCATAAGGCCGTAATTCTGACTGCTACTCAACTCCATCACAGTGTCGGGAGCTGATGTGAGGATTCTCTCCATAGCAAGGAGGCTGACCAACATTATCAAACCATATTAATCCATCAGAATAGACTATAAAGGCAGATAAGCTAACACTTCTGTTCAGTTAAAACCCAAAGAAAAATAGACCTTCAATCTCAAACAATAATTTGTTAGACCACAAGTTTTCAATTTTGGGTCCTACCATGAAACTGTAAGCCATTCAAGGATGTGGATATCACTTCACTCATTAGCACTTGTTCTGAGAAAGCCTATGGGAAAACTGTTGTTAATCAAAGAAGTAAATCACAGCATCACCAACACCTTTAAGAACTCATGATCAGACAGTTGCAGAGCAGCATGGTAGCCACGAAGAACATTCTCTAAAGTGATTTAGAGAACTCATTGCAAAGCCAAAGTGGCTCAGCTGTGGCTTTTCAAATTGTCAAATGAGACAGAGTTCAGAGTTTAGTGAAAAGAAAAGGGTAAATTATACCACCAGATCTCATGATACATTTGTAGTCAGTCCACATGTCAAAAAGTCAAATGAAATGATGAATGGGAACAATCCAAGATAGGAGTGTTAATGCAATTTCAGCCCGATTCACACAAATTCACACACTGCGCTAAGTCCTTCTTCAACCACTGTGATAAAAAGCAATAATGCGAGAAGATCAGGAAATGATGAAAATGTATGAAACAGTTTTTGGTTATTAAAGTGCTCCCTCCAACACACTATGATTTAGCAGCAGCATGTATTTACATATAAACCTTACAAATCAACCATTAAAAATCACCAATTTTACAGTCAAAATTCCCTCTGACCAAACTCAAGACGAAAGAAAAGGCTTTCTAGTTCTCTCAGTAGTTACTTCAACCTCACCTCTGGTTATGACAAAAATCTGTTTTTTTTTAAAGGAAGCAAATAAAAATGAAACAATAAACAAAAAGTAAAAAGTAAAACATTATCATGCACGTTACATACATACAAAATTACATTATCTTTTTTTCTCTTTTAAGAATAGATTCTGTAAACACTGCTTTAGGTCCTTCGGCTGGGTATATCCATATTCCTGCTACAATCTGAATGTTTTCCATAGAAAATAGTCTGAGGCTTCTGCTCTGGCACCTGCAGATAAGTTTAGCTATATCCACCTCAACCCCCGAGATCCCTCCAAAACCAACTAGAAGAATGGATTGGAAGCTCTAGTGTGGTTATAATTGTAAGGGTGATTTAAAAAAATACCAAGTTAGTGTCCCTTTTCAAAGGAAGGAGGTCAAATAATCCACAAAAAAGAGGCAGGGATGATGGAGATTAGCTGAGGGACTGCACATATATAAGGCATAGCATGGGCAGAAGGGTAGGATTCCAGACTTTGGGCAGATTGTTAACTTTTCTGGTGGGCTTTTAAAAGGGGGTGAGGGCAGCTTTAGGCAAACATGTTTGTGTAAGGTAGTGATGGTAAAGAGGTTACCGACGTGATTCACAGGCCTTGAAGGAATTCCTTGAGCTGTCGTACAATCTCTCTATCCACGGACTCCATCAGGGCACCAAAGCACTGGTCACCAACCAGAGCCTGCTGGCCTTTCAGCTTCTCGTAGACAAAATGCTGCAGAGACACACTGTGCACTGGGTCCGCCAGGGCCAACTACAGACACAAAAGCAAAAGGCACATAGATTATCACCTGGGGAAAAGTCATGAATCAGCTCTGCTGGCGAGAGACCGGAGGCTAGGCAGGTCTTAAAAACTGTAGAGAGTAGACAGCCATACAGTGTCCTTAGAACTCTCTCATACAAAGAGACATTTCCCAAAAGAAGCTGCAACCTGAATCCTTAAGAAAATCCATCTGTCCATCCCCTTTTTTATGTGCAGGGTTGCAAGGGGCTGCAGTCTTTCCCAGCTTTCATTGAAATATCTGAGAAAACTGCAGTGACGCTCCCCATCATACATTAAAAGTTTGTCATACATTAAGTAAAGTCTAGATTTTAATTAATTTTAGTATGGTCTGAAGAGATTTGAATACTTTCTGAATGAACTGCATGTAAAACAAATTGTACATAATGGATGTATGTACGTCCATAACAAAAACAGAGAGAACAGGACAGTAAAACAAAACCAAAGGAAATGACACAGATTTCTTTCTTTAATGATCGACAATCAGACAGAAAAATACATATAATTTGAGATCCCACAGGCACATTCTGCCAAATGAAGAACTTTTGTTTGTTGCGTGTTTTTGTATCAGTAGAATGTTTCATCTCGTGCTCTCAGTGTGTCGCCACCCTTTTGCAAACTGGGCTGCACCTGCATGTGGAGATTTTCCAACAGTGGCCTCAAGGCTGATCCAACCGTGACGGTGAGAAGACAGACACAAAGTATTTAGGTAGATCACTACCTTAATCTCACTGGGGAAAAAAAACACATCTGGAATAGGAGTAATACTGTTTTAAAACCGTGCAGGGCCCCCCTTTTGTAGAACATTTTTATTGCAGCTCTCAGACTGACACTCTTAGTTCATAATCAATACCAGCTTTGGCCTGTACTTTGTTTTCTATTGAGGCTCACATCGGTAGGAGGTAGCAAAAGGAAGTGGTGTGGCTATGGCTCTCCTACATAGCAGCGGGTAATCGCTCATTCCCCTGCTGCGTTGGTAATAATAATAATTAGTCAAATCCCTCCCAACTGGGCTTGTAACACTAAACTAGTGGCTAGCTAAGCTAACGATGTGTCAGACCAGCTGATCAGCGCGAACTGTGAAGCGGCACTAATAAAAACACAACAGGCTGAAGAGTCGCAAAAAAACAGACAGACAAACCTGATGACAGAGGATACAAATACATGGAGCAATAATGTTATCTGGACACTCATTCTCCTGCTGCGATACGAAGAAGTATCGCTTCATTCATTTGCCTAAGGAGATACTTATTGTTATCACTCCTCTCCCCGCGCCCCTAGGGGGCTCGCCCCCCACTTTGGGAACCACTGCTTTAGTGCAATAAAGGCACACTGCTTCTGTACCTTAGCTGCTGGAGCTACAGAATCCCTCAGCTGCTCATGAATGCACAGTACACTAGCCTTAATATGGCTCCAGTTAATTTGACTTCTATTATTCCTGGTCTGATATATGGGTACACACATAAAAGAAATATGAGCGCTGCAGTCTTAAGAATGGTGGGCAATGTAAATATGCTGAGGACTGCGGGTAAAAAAGGACATCACAAGAATCCATAAATTAACACACACAAAAAGCTCAGGTCACACACCAATTATTCCACTTGCTCATTTAAGCACTGTGGACTTTTACATGTATCTTATCTTAACACCAGGCAAACGTACATGCCCACATTCACTCTTAATTCTACCAGTATCTGCCGAAAGAAGCAATATATCCACAGAAAATGGTGGAGGGAAGGACAGAAGGACTATCATCGGCAATCTACTGCTTTATGATGAAAAGCTGCTTGCTACTTCCACCTTGACATGAACATCTAACAAAAAGCTAAACAAAATGGTTCCCTACATGCAGCCACGGCCATTCATCAAACACTGGAGACAGCATGTGGACATTCGTGACAACAGTGTATTAAAAAAAAGAGAAAAGAAATCAAACAAAACAAGGAAAACCTGCATGTCTGGCCAGAGCTGACAAATCTCTGTGGGCAAGCACACTGTCATTTATTCTCAGAGTTACAGTGGGTTCACATTTAAAAGCTTGTCCTTGTCCTGCAAATGAATAACAAACGAGCACCGAGCAGCCACTCAAACCTGCGCTAATGCACGCTGTCCCTTTGACCCACCTTATCTTTACTTCAATTAAATTCTCATTTTTCATTTCTTATATTGATGTCTAGGCATCCAAATGCATTTGTGAATATTGAATGCCGATTCATGTTCATTGATTCCTTTGAGCTTGAGGATACAATCAAAAAACTACGGAATTACCATTTAAGACGATTCATTCTGCCGCAAAAGGAGACCAAACAGTCACATGTTTCACACGTTTTTGCGGCACCTGTAAGCAATTATCATGTAAAATGTCCAGAAAGTATTTTCATCATTTTAATTTTGGAACTTGCTTGTTGTCAAGCAGTCTTGACAAACAACACACACTTTCTGTGCCAGAATCTCCTTTTTCAACACAGATACACAAACCGGACATTGTACAAGGCTTGTGCGCGTTTTGCACAAGCAGGCCCACTTGCAAAAACCACAGGTGGGAAATGATTTGGTTTGGTAGTAGCAGGCGACTGTAATGACATTTGGTCTCCAGCCAATCATGGCTAAGAACGTGCATTAAGCTAATTAATGCTTTGTCATTAGAGTATGAATTGAGAGAATGACTTCATGGGAAACACCTGCATTACCATCAGCACATGCACCTGCTAGGATGTATATACATATGGCTTAGGAGCAATAAATGTAATTCAAAAGCATCAGTAAAAATGTACTCAATAAAAAATAGAATACACTGCACATACCCTCCCTAAGAGAGAAAATATTAGAATAAAGATAAATGCACATGCTTAGTGTATCAGCCCATGCATATGTGCACATACGCCCAGTTGAAGTTCTGAGCAAAAATGAGATGAGAGGCAGAAAACTACAAACAGAAACAGAGGATGGCACAGGGATCAGATGAAGAGCAATGTGCTGACGAAGACTGCTGTGCCGAGACTGTGCAGGAAACAGCTCTGATATAAATCAGCATGAAAACTGGAAGCTCCCAATAAAGGCAATCGGCAATTCTAGTGGGGAAACAAAGGCAGAGATGAGAAAAGAGGGGAGAAGACGGGCAAGAAGAAAGACAAGAAGAGCCAAGGGCACGACTGTCGGGTAGAGAAGAGAGTGGAAAGCAAGAAAGGAAGCAAGCTGCCACCCAGAAAATCTACTGTGAGCAGTGTGAGAGGAGAGGTCAGTGCTGACTGGCACGGTGTCGCAAACAAAGTGATGTGGAGCGCAGTTAAGAGCGGGCAATCACAGCTGTATCTCACTGTTAAGGGTAGAGAGGAGGACACAAAAGGGAGGAGTGGGCAACGTGAGGAGGGGAGCTGGAGAGAGATGGCAAGAGGGGAAATGACAGGCCCTCAGCTCCCCAGCAGCCGCTGGCCTTTTTCCAAAACAAACCAAGTAAAGAGTCCCACGCCATTACTGCAAAACACCACTGTTGTACCACACTGGCCTGCACCAGAGACTTCACACACACACACACACACACACACACACACACACACACACACACAGTGTCAACAACCCTGATATGTGTAATGCCCCAATTTGTGTGAAAGACACATACACAAACACAGAGGCAAACACAGCGGTATTGAAGCAAGCCAAATGTTGTTACTGTTACATTACGTCATCAGTGATTCCCAGAAGGTATCACTGCACTAAATCTTAAAGGAGTAACCCTCTGACCGATGATGTCCCAACTCCATTTCTGTGGACTTTATCTCCAAACCTCCCTTGAAAACGTGATTCCTCTCAGTCTTCCTGTCCCCACATTATGCTATTTTGTTCAGGGAAACAGCAGGGACATTAAATGACACAAAATCAGACATGACGTTAGTGACTGCAGTTCCAGTATATATCTCATATCCTGAGTTGACCCATGTTGATGTGAAAGCACATAAGCAAACACAGCGTTAATATCTACTGTACGTGCCTGCATTCACGTATACTTGAGTGTGTTGTAATGAGTTGCCGTGTTGTTTTGGGCTCATTGCATCACACTCTCACGGAGGGTAATTTTATCAGTACACCATTCGCCCTTGTCCACACTAACAAGGCCAGCCAACTCCTCAAGTATTCAGCCATTACTAAGAACATAATTTGACTCAAGACAAGCGATTCCTAATACATCTTGTGAAGCCAACGCACTTATGCACGATGCAATAAATCCAACAGATTGCTTGGAATTGTTAAGGACAGACTACGCTGACAAGTTGAAAAGAGATGCACTTAGACCAAGACCTAATTTTGTCAACACATAACTGTAAAATATTCCCATGAATCATTGTAATGCAACCGTTAGGGACGACACATTTCGCAGTTGAACAGGTATTGCTCATTACTCTGTATTTATTGTGATGTTAATAGCTACAACAATACAGATTCACTCAGAAGTCCTGACCAGAGTTAGAGGTCAGAAATACTTTACATCGCTAATCAAAGGTAAAAACTGCAAAGTCAGAAGTCCTCGACAACTTAAAATGGTCTTGGTTCTGACTGGCATTTCCTAACCTGCCACAAAACCTGCAAACCAGAATAACTTCCACTATGCTTACTAATACTGTTTCATGCTATCATGGCGACAAAAAGCTCAATGAACTGAAGAGAAATGAATACAGACATAGAGCTAAATGGAACAAGAGACAGAGAGAGAGGGAGGGAGAGAGGCAGAAAATCATACTTGATATTAAGAGGAATTCATGTAATGCTTCAGGATGAAGGTCATACTTTTCACTTATGTGTAGATATCATATTTCCCATCAATTGCTCATGTAGGTAATGGCAGGTAACTGTATGTTGATTTCTGCTCGGGTTATTTAAGGTGAACGGCCCTGTGGCCAGATAACTTGAACAGTTTGAAGTCCGGGCTCTAATGAAGATTAAACAGGAGAGTCACGTGGGGGATGTGCATGGGAAACATTTTTTGTTGAGGGGGTCCTGACACAGCAACCTGCTGTATAGGTTGAAAATAAGGGACAGGAAAAAATTAAGGTGGGAATGATGAACAGAGAGGACAACGGCAATCTGCATAGAGATGGGGAGTACAGCTTAGCTGAACTAAATATTCCTGTCAAGGCAAAATGCATAAAAGGACAGATGAGAGCAATGGAGCCTTGAAAGGAAGAGAAATGATGTGATCATGAGAGGAAAGGACATAGGGAGACCAACATGCCCCCTGCTGTGGCTCACTGATAAAGAAGCAATGACCTTCCTGTCTGGGACAGAAAGCAGGGGATAATAAATAGGCGAAAAGGAACAAAAGGAGAGACAGCCATATGAGATGTGGACGGACACAGAAAGGGTTTGGTACTATCATGGTGAGCAGATGAAAATTGAAAAAACCCAAGAGTGAGATTAGAGAATTAGGCGACGAGATATGCCGAAAGGAAAATGCAAAATCATAATGAGAACAATGAAGATGATGAGATGTAGATTTATCTCAACCTTGTGAGGTCATCAGTGCATGACAGCAGACTTTTCTCCCTCACACAGCGTCTTTGCTGCTTTCCCGAAACCTGCCATGTTACTATTTAAGATGGACATAATCAGTGTATGAGGTAGATATTAGATTGATTGTGTACTCCCATTATTAACCAAGGGCTTGTTTACATTCTTGGATAAATCAGATTACAGGCATGGTACAGTCTCATGTGTCAAGGTTAATGAAAAGGACAGTTTTTTATGTTGCCAATACCATTATCATAGCTGCACACAGTCTTGTTTGTTTTTTCATATTTCACCCCATATAAATTACGTAGATAGGTGTGCAATGTCTACACTACAAGTGCTTATTACATGTTACATAACAAAATGTCTGGAATTTGATCTCGGTGCTAGTGTTTAGTTGGCCCTTGGAGATAAGGATATTTTTGATAAATAAATGTGCTGGAAAATGTTTGTTTCCTCATTTAAATAAAATATATACATAATATATACACAACACGTGGAAAAGTACCAAACTGGGAATTGTGAATGGTTACAGTTTTAGAGTGAACATGTCTGTATTTACAGTATGTAAAAAAATCATGGAGTTTATGCGTTTGTGGGCAGTGGATATACAACAGAGTGGAAGTGTTTCTGTGTGTGTGTGTGTGTGTGTGTGTGAGAGAATGAGTTTGTTTGGCAGAGCCTGGTCAGTGGGAAGAAGCCTACAACAAATCCTAGTCTGTCACTAATCCTATTCACTACTATTTCTACTGCACCAACTCCTGCAGATACCAGCTACCTACTGCTGTCTCCAAAAACAGTCATGCCTGAAAGACTCCCACATGCTTACAGCATACAGTCAGACAAAATCAGAACTGCACAAATCCCCACAGGAAAACATACATTTGTCAAATGTCATTCTACACATTTGGTGAAGAAAATGCATGGTGTACTGGCCATGCACATGTGTTATGTTGTACATGATGCCAATAATCCCATTTCCCTTTCTAAAATAGGTCTGCTTAACATGCTCAGAAATTGCTAGGCATTTCGAAGCAGCAGAGTGAAAAAGAACCTAAATCTACCCAGCACAAACATTTACAACTCTTCATTATGTCTCCACAACTCGACAACTTCATTGGTTGGCAACCTAAAACCAATAAGCACCAGTTCCCTGAAAAACATTGCTGACATCTCAGGCTTCCAAAAGACCAACTGGATATTCCCCAAGCTTCTGGGACAAGGTTCTGTGGACACGAGACAACAGTCGAAGCAGGAGCTGCTACGCCTCGGCCTTGAGGGAAGACGATTAATCAAAACACTGCACGCAAAAAGAAATGCTCATGTTTCTTGTTCAAACATTCTGAAATGCACATTGAACAAAGGAAGGATAGTTGAACAAATGAGGAACTTAATTTAATTGATTTGGAAATGCAAATTGGGATAAATTACCAAATTGAAGCAGTCACTAAAAAGAACAACAACAAAAGTACATGTTAAAACATATACTCAAGTGATTTTGTGGGTGGCAAACAAAGCAACAACACGAGAGGTCTTTTCTTGCCAGGTGAAACTTTTGTCAACTTGGCAACCAAGACTGCAAACTACTCCAAGAACAGCAAATAGGTTAAGTAGTACCTAGTGGTAAATATGGGTCCCTGATGGCAAAATAAATTCCATGAGGTGATGGCATCAATGGGTTTTGGAGTTACGCTGCACTATTAAATGAAATGATAATTAACGATGAAGTTGTTCGACTGAATCATAAAGCTTCTACCACTGATGAGAAATGTTCAGCGTGTATACACAGGTGAGTGGTGGAGATGAGCAGGTTTCAAGTTCAAGTTTTGTGAAAATGTATTGACGTCACACACCACACTATCATTACCTGCATTATTTCTGGCTGCAAGTGGCCAGTCGGTGCAAATGTAATTATTATATAATACCTGATGTATATACTATAGAATCGAGATGCTGGCCTGTCAGGTATTCTGACAATAATTGGCTAAAGTAAGGCTGGAGTACGGGATGGGAAAATAATTGAATATCTCATAACAATGCGAGTATGACAGGGTTGTATGCCTGTTGCCAGTATAAGTGAATAAAAGTTTCAACCGATATGCAAGATGAAAAAGCAGCTGTATTATGTGTCAGATTTGATCTGCGATGTTTGCTGGCTCCCGGTACAATGCTGACAGATTCAACAGTGTGTCTTAATTAACTATTCCAGTGTAATCAGAATGGTCTCCTTGCAGGGAGCCAGTCGCATTTGTATGGTAAATAACGTCTGAAATGAGATTTGTCATTATTCCAGTCAACGTCAAAACGTAGCTATTTTTAATCAGCTTGGTTACCTTAGAGACCTCATTCCCAATATCTGAGCTGTATTTCTATAACTCTAACCAACCAACAAACTAGCCTTACATGTGTAAATGCGTGAATTAATTGGGGGTTTTAGTGCTTGCACGACATTACTGTTTCATAGTAAGTAAAAACAGCTTAAATATTCAGTCAAATGAAGCAACATCAAACATGCAAAGTCCAAATGACCATGAAAAACTCTTCCATAAAAAATACAACTGGAATTGAATAAGAAAGCAGAGGTCAGCGCTGTAGACGGACAAAGATTCAATGGTAATAAAGAGAACAGACAAATGAGTAAATGTTACCTTGCCCTCTTCTCATCCTCCTCTCACTCTCTCCTTTTGTGAAATTTCATTTGTTCGTGGTCTCTTGACTTTAGAGGGAGGATTAGGAAGAGATTGCAGTAATTTCCTCAACAAATGAGCCAGCACAAATTATAATACCCTAATTAGCATTACACAAGAAGGCGTAAATGTAAACGCTTCAGGAATAAATGTACATGTTTCAGGGAAGGCACATGTTACCAAGCATACTCTAAAAGATAAGCATAAGTGGATGTTTGTGCAACCACCCACCAACACCTAGTAAAAGTGAAGAGAAAACTGTTTGGAAATGTTGGTACACTGCTACAACTATCAATACTGCATTTTTGTCTCAATGAAACTTCACACACCCTCTTTCGCAGCCCATTCACAATTGGTATTGATTACGACATATTGTTGCTATTTATTATTCTCTCTATTCTGACTGGGGCCCCTGTACCAGATGAAGAGCAGCAGTTCTAAAGGATGCGGCTGCCACAACATGACTAAATATTGTGTTTTCTCTTTTATATCAGAGCTGTTTTGTCTTTGTGTCAGACATCACTTTAAATCTGTTAGCTAAGGTCTAATCAGAGCAGGAAACATTTTCCCACAAAGCACAAGTTAATATTAATGCTGCAGGCTTTCATATTCTCTTTTGTAAGAAATGGCTTCTGTGTTCACCACACCTGAGAAAATCAGGAACTTGAAATGCAGTGTAGCAAACCTCAACACCGATTGAGTCATGGTCTTCACACACTAAATTGATGTAACCGTCTACACTTTTTTTACTCTCGATGCAAGGTTTTGCAGGAGTTTGATTATATGATTTTTTTTCACCCGATAGTGTTGATTTTCTTGGTGTATGACATGAAGAAGCACTACGACACAATAGCATGAGGATAATGTGAAATGGAACTTTTTGTGTGGGGTCTTAACCTCTAGTGCAACTTTTCAAAGCCAGTAAAATGAATATTTTTACATATGCAGGACAAAGTCTACAGCCGACAGAAGTGAGTTCTGTACGCACAAAGTAATCTTTATATTCATATCCTTTCCATCATGAAAATGGAAAGTGAAAAGAATAGCAAATATGACAAATGCATACAATATTGCTCTCTGGCTTGTGCCTTTGTGGTAGATAAGATCTGCCTGTAGGCTTATGGGCTTTACAGACTGGAAAGTGACAATCACAGTGGATCCTGCTGAACCTGCAGAGGTCTCGCCTGCACCATATATCTGACAATCTGCATTGCCTTTTGGCAAGCTGTGAGAGCCTGACCATGTTGATCTCTGCTCAACACCAGATTTATAGAAATGAACTGAGGTGGTCTCTGCTAGACCTATAAAGACCTGATCTTCCTGGAGAGTGTGTATTGTATCCCTTCTGACCAGGGGATATTGATTTGTTTGATCGATGAGATGTCAAGTGCTGTCACTATAATAGACTTCATTGCATTCAAAAATGTTTTTGTTCTTATGATAGCACTTCATCCCTTTCTTAGTTCATTGGATTAAGGCAGACCAGAGAATGCTATAACCTGATCAATTTCAATGCTCACTGGTAGCTACCTCCTGATACACTGTCAAGATGCCATGATGATGGTGTCATTGCCACCGTGGCTCACTGCTGAACTTACATGGCAGGACTAGGAGGCTGAAATGCATGAAGGATCTGGGTTCCGTGGAAGTAAATTAAAACAAGTTGGTTGCAAATGTTAATTATACTTAAATGATAGTTTCTAATTGATATTAAAGAGCCATTCTAATTCCCAGTCTGCTGTCAGGGTGGTTTTGCACACAGCAGCAAAAACAATTTACAGGTGCAGCTCAATAAATTACAATATGGTCGTCTTCCCCATGATTGTGTCGCCTACTGAACCAGACTGAGAGACAATTTAAAGGCTAAGGAAACCTCAGCAGGTGATTTGAGTTAATGAGCTGATTAGAGTGATACCGAGGCTACTATATTGAACTTTTTCACAAAATTCAAAGTTTCTGAGATACTGAATTTGGGGTTTTCATGAAGCCATAGTCATCAAAATGAAAACAAATAAAGGCTGGAAATATTCCACTCTGTGTGTAATGAATCTATAAAATATGAGAGAATTTTTTAATTGATTTACTGAAATAAATTAACTTTTCCAAGATATTCTAATTTATTGAGCTGCACCTGTACATGCTTGGGATTCCTTCGCCTTTATCTACATTAACATTGGTACGCTCTCAATCAATGAGGATTAATGTTTTATTCAGTTAATTAATCCACTTGTCCTGAGCAAAGACAAATCCATCAACCATTCATCCACTTGTCTGACATGCCCTGAATGTGACTGAATGTGTTTGGAGATGAATGCACTTAACAGTCGCTAGAGATATTTTTTCTTTCTTTAAAGCTCCGACAGCAAAACATTCCAAATCAGAGAGGGGTTTCTGCTGAAATGAGCCTCTTCTCCCACTCCTCTCACACTTACGGTCATTTAGATGTATTACGACTAGTTTAACAATGGTGACTTCTCAAATCAGACGGCGGCTATTTTACTTACTTGAGTCAGACCAATTACTTCTCAAATTCCAAGAATTAATAGAAGTGAAAAACTAAACATCATCTCTGCATCATCCCTGATCTGATGGGGCTAAAAGCCTGTAATGAATGTAGAACAATTAACATTTTGAACGACATTCCAATCAGGCTTTATACATGCTGATAACGAAGACTAGATATAACAGTAAGCCAACACTAACAATAATTGTTTGAGGCTAAAACTAATACAATATCATACACTATCACACTAGGCGAGGAAGAACTGCAACAAATACATCACAACACCATGGTAGTGGCATCATTCAGAATTTTATTTTGAGTAATTTGAGGGTAAGTTGTTGACTATATTTCGGTACCCATTTACCTCTTAAACAACAACAACAACATAATACTAAGATACACTTTCACTTGTTCATAGCTAATCCTTTGAGAGTAGTAATAGTAAAGGAAGGGGCATGATGCTGCATTGATATGCTGTCATAAATTCAAAATGATGTAAATCACAATATATTTGCAAACGTAGAGTCTCAGGTGTACATTCAGGAGGTGCGGCTGAGATGTGGCAGAGAAGGACACTAACATTGATGGCTCTGTATGCCTGAAGGCTGCACAAAGGAGATTTTATAACTGCTGCTGCAAAATAACACAGACAGGGAAGTCTGTTATTCTGCAAAACTAAATTACACTGACACAGACAACCTGCTTGAGACTAGGAGCAATAAAAAAAAGAATGAATGGCTCATCTTCATTACTGAGACTTTATGTGACCCAGAGTGAATAGACAAAGACACAAAGAAACTCATTTCCTATAAATATACACCTCTACTGGACCTCTGGTGGCAGACCGATTATTTCCCAAAATCAAATAATGAAGACTGTTGAGTAAAAGTTTCATGATTAATCTGCAACGTATCAAAGCTTAAAACACATTTTCCATTCAGTCTGGGTAATAATGTAATGGGTATCATTCTCTATCTTTTCACTTGTTTAACATCACAGCCTGTACACTGGGATTGCCCATGCCAGGCAATCAATCCCTGCAAAATAGTAATTACATTATTTCAATGCAAATAAACGACTAATTCAGTAGGGCTTGTATTCTATTCAATACCAGCCACATGGTCATTGCGTAACATAACGCTCCTTTACTTTCCCGTTTTCAATTCACATGTACTGGTTTGGTTTATTGAAAAGCCCAAATGACTATCAACAGTGAATATACTGTACATCATTAACCATGTCCCAGAGGTGAAACAGGAATTACTGACATGCAGCAGCAATCCACCACAATATTTCTTAATCCTGACCTGAGAAATTCCGTGGTATTGGATGTCCACTTTGACCTCTTCCATATTGGGGTCATAAAGCTATTACATGTACTACAGACATCAATTTTTTGGTCTATGACAAAGAGATTGGACCAAAAATATCAATTCATTAGGTTAAAGTAGAATTTGAAAACCTGAAAATCATCTTTCTAGTCAGGTAAAAATGATACTGCAGCTTCTGCACTAATTAAAGTCAGTAGGGTAAAATGTATTCTCACAGAATACTACTCATCTTGTCAGGATTTATTTCACTAGGGGAGGTCTTGTGGGAGGTCTAGGCTTGTTTTATATTGCGTGTATTTCTCTGAGATTTCAATCTCATGCACAGCACAGCGTGTAATATCTTACAAATGTGCTGCTTTTTATGACAAATCCCTCTAATTTGCAACCAATAATTTGCTGGCTCAGGTCCACATAACTAAACGGGCACCTGTACTGCAGGTAAAATGAACACAATTGAACTGCTGATAGTGTTAAAGTTGGTTGTAAAAGGTGTGTAATATTTTGTCATCTTTTTAATTGTATTTTTTTAAAGTAATTTCAGGTTCAGCTTCAGTTAACAATAATAATCGTTTCGGATGCTTGAAGGTTAACTAGCTCTCTATGCAAACCATCCAGAGTCGACCGAAGGAGAGTGTAGATTATACACACCAATGTGGCTCAGGCAATTTGTAATAGAATACTTTCTGTCCTTATCTCAATGCATATACCTTATTTGACTCGTTCTATCATATTTGTTTGTGTGAAATCATAACTGCACACAAAACAAAGTGTTCCAACTGTGAGCTTATTGTTTATTATACCATCATATGTACCCACCATTAGCAATTACAAGTACAGAAAGTCACACCAGTGCTGAAAAACAACTCATTAGCCTAATAGCCTGGAACAAAAAAGTAATTAGTTACACATCGTGGATAAATGCTGTGAATGGTTAAATAAAAAAACAAACAAAAACTGCATTATGCCGTAAATAATAAACAGGGAAGCAATAAAAAGGGAATTCTGAATAGGATTTCTAAAAGGCATGCATTAAAGTCTGACCCTAAAGTGCTCTGGAGATTTCCCATCGAGCAGGAGGCTTAACACCACACAGCGTGGGCAACTTGCTTCCATCTTTGATTTAGCAACCTTCTTCCCCTCCAATTATGTTCCCCTCTTTGCTCCATAATTGTGTGCAGAAACTTAAACTTACATTCTTTTAATCTATGGAATGGACTTTTGTCAATCAATGGCAATAACTCACACAAATGGAGCACAATAACCATCAAGTATTCCAGTGCCACCACAGTATTAGATTGCATGTCATTAGTACCTTACATGAAAATCAAAGATATCCAAACAGAGCATCAGTTAGCCTTCTTTGTTCAAAATTGGTTGACAAGATAGAAAGGAACAGTCAACACAAACGAATCAGAATCTCCCTTCCTTTTCAGAAATACATACCAAGTCAATTTTAGGGAACAATATCAAAAGACAGCAGTAGTGAGACAGCCTGTCCTCCCACAGGGGCTATACATTTTACAGCAGCACCCTGGAGACAGCCTCCTCTGAACGGGAGGAACATGGAGAAGAAAGCTGATCCTTAAGTTCTGCTAAGGGACAATTCAGGATAAACCAACGCCCCATCCCTACAGATATTAAGGTATACACTGTTCACATGCACATCTGACACACACGCACAGGTGCACAGGTTAGGATTTATATCTATAAATAGGGCTTGTATTATATTTATAAGGAATTTACATTTAGATATCGATTTTTCTCAATGAAACCTAATTTGTCAGTCAAATATGCAGTAATTTCTAATACCTTAAACCAGTGGTTCCCAGTTTTGTCCCAGTTTTTCCTAGGCGCCCCCCCTGTTATAGATCAGAAGTTTTTCGCGCCCAGACAATTACTGAAAGATATTAGCCGTTTATTTGATTATCTGTATCAAACGAGATCAAAGTGCTAAAAGTAGAGACGGACGATGGAGGAACTCTGGGACTCCTTGTGGATTAAAATGAATGGCTGCAAAATCTCACACATGACCTTCATCACTCCCGCATGTGGCACCATTAGCATTCTTTGGCCTCTACGTAATCAGAAAGTCCACAGCTGACATCTTTAGTTAGATTCAGAGGCCTCACTTCCAAATTAGGGTGACATTTTAAATCAGACAATTTAGCACCAATGGAGACAAAGATAGACATGGTAGGTGGAGTCTAACTGTGTTGCAGATATAATAAAACATTTTGAGCAACCAAAAGTAAAGAACAAAGGTCAACACTGCTGGCCAGTGTTAAGCCATGCTTGGACAAAGATATGGATGTAAATTTAACAGTCCCAAAAAATAAAGAAACTTGTGATTCTTGATTCAACTGTGGAACAACAGAAACATGTTCTATGGACAGTAAGACATCTTCTGAGCACTAAACAGACACATAAGATGGTAGAAAACATCAGACTCCACACAAACCATAAATCCATCCATGTGTATGAGTTCCCTCTCTGATCTCAAGCAGCTGTCACCCATCTGTCAACATCATAGCTTCCTTCACTTCATTTTCCACACTGCCTCTTTCACGACCCCAACAACTCATTCAAACCTCCCACACAGCCAGACAATGTTTCTCATTTTCATGCCGACACTGAAAACTTCAACCCACTGATCAGCCACAACTGATCCATACTTCAGTGCAGTAGATCTTGCAACAATTCACAATGTACAAAGCCAGTACCCAGTATGTAGGCGAATTGAATATTACTGGTTTCGTGTGCTTTAAGAACTCAATAAATGGGAAATTGCATTTCATCTCTTCCAAGAGAGACAAGAATCAAATTCTAAATGTTTTTCATGTTAGATGTGACATATAGTCAGTTTTATCCAAGTAAAGTCAATTAAAGAATTAATTGCAAATGTAATTATGCTTTTGTTCATTCTGCCATTTCAGCACAAAGTCGCTCACTTGGCTGGTTTCTAACAGTCAGCAAAAAATGTCTTTTGCTTCGTGGTCTGGTTTGTAATTCCTTAGTGCAAAGTACATAAATGTAAATCAAGAACTAAGAAGCAAAGAACTGTGCCCTTGAACCAGGACAGGAAAAACACAGCGTGCAGGAATCGTGAGATGGCAACTTAAGTGTTAAGTGTCACACATCATGTTATAGTCTCAACAACACTCATTACTTTATCACAGTGTTCCACTTGCACAAAAGGGCTACAGAGAAACGTAATACATGCTGTACATTTACCCTTCCATTCACTCTTCCGCTGTACTGGAAGGCCTACAAGTAAGCAGGGCATTTAATAAACCAAAAGCCACACTACTATTTTTCTGCACCTTTACAATACGAAGGGAGTCACATTGTTTCACGAGTCTAGAATGAAGCAGTAGGACAGGACACCAAATACAGAGTAGCAATAATCTCAAGAAAGAGACTTTCCGAGTACAATGTTTGTCTGCAAATCTGACCATTAAAAGTACAATCAGGAACCAATAGGTGCACATCTCATGAGAGCTGAGGATGCACCTGTGATATACTGTATGTTTATGAGCGTTAAGAACAATAGTACACATCTGATCACAAAGTATAGCAAGAACAGACGGAATGAGGGAGAGCGGAACATATTGAGTGTTGCCTAAAATAGGTGTCATTCACCAGCTCCTTCACACAAACACCGTGGGCGCACAAACACACACTCTCAAAAGATGCATACACAGACACACACACTACAAAGCAAAGGAAAGAGTTTTGACCACAAGTCTCCTGTTTCCCTCTCTTCCCTGAAGCAAAAAGGCTAGTCTGGGCTGAGGTGATAAGTGCACACACAAATCCAAAATCACACACACACACACACACACACACACACACACACACACACACACACACACACACACACACACACACACACACACACACACACACACACACACACACACACACACACACACACACACACACACACCTTAATTTCTTCATTAAAATGTAGGAAATATAAATTATACAAATACAGCGCTGCTTGTGTACTCGATAAAATCTTAATTAAAAAGATGTCTTTTTTTAAAAAAAGTGATCTTTTCCACTTTCTGAACTAAAATGTAATATAATTGAAAGATTTGTGCTCATCTACAGAGATCATTATACTGATTAATTAGCAGACATAACCACCTAATCTGACATTTGCAGGTACTGAAAAACATCAATGCCCCCAAAATACTACCAGGAGAAAGAGGGAGAGATGGAGGGGTAAAGGAGGAAGATGTAGACTTACACCTTCTAAAAAAAGATGATTTTCACACTAGCACATCTACTCAAGCAGTGGTTGCACTTAGCAGCAATAACCTATTCTTCCCATGACAAATGACAGCACAGCAGCTATTTAACTCAGTAAGAAGAGCCTATGAGACGGTACATACAGTAGTTGTGAGTGGATGACCTTCTTTTCTGTGACACTTTACAGGAGTAATGGGATTTCTCAGCTCGAAATGATGGGCTTCAGTTTTGTTCAATGCTTTAAAATGGCTTTGTTAGATCCCAGGGTTGCATGAAGGACACCATGAGTTAACGGCTGTAATTGTGAAATGTGTGTTTCAGTTTAAATAACAAAAGGTGTAACACTTCTAAAATCTAATGTACACAAGAAAGATCGTTCAGTGATTGTAGAAATTATACTGGTATCATAAGTAAACTGAGTGTACAAGTTGCATGAATGTTACTAAAAGTTTGCCCATCAAATTAGGTTTAATCATCATCAAAGTCACAATAACATTTTACATGGCACTTAGAACATCCAAACAATGACTGCAAATTGTGTTTTTCTCTTATTGTGACTTTGGAATATTTCTACTAATCAAATGGTCTTCAAAACTTGAACAAAGCGTTCACTTTTTATTGCCACTGTGTGTTTGGACTTACCAGTTTCTTCCTCTTGTCCTGTTCTGTAGGAGGCTCTTCATCATCACTCAGCTTGGGCTCCTCAAAATGGGAAATGAGCATGCAGCTGCAAACACAATTATATTTAACTTAATAATAATAACCACACATAAACCTTCACAGCAGGACAGACAATTTCAGAGGAGGCAGCTTGCATGTGTGTGCGCACCCACACTCACTTACACACTCGCTGAACAGAACTCTGCCTGATATTCATATTGGTTCATCTGCATGCAGACATACTCACAAGTTTCACCTTTGTGTTCTATCTGTGAATAGACTGCTACTTTGCTTGTCCTTGTTAATTTAACTTTACTGTGACTAAGGATAAGACAACCATCTTAAGTTGGAGATATTGTGTTGTGTCCGGTTCATAACACACGTGATTATGTGTTATAACTAAAATTGATGTGCTGAGAGACAAACCTCCTGAGGTGTAATGTGGTGTAACAGCATCTATCGAACTGATGTACAAATTATGCTGATTTAACTGCACTATCTGCCTTAGAAAATAAATTAAATGAATCGGTGTGGCTTGAGGAAGAATAAAACTGCTCTGAATTTAAATTACTGCAATGCATTGAAAAAAATAATTCTGTCAAAAGTACATGTACTGTGGGAGCATTAGTACCTGCTCCTCTGGGGGAGAACAGCATCTCACATTTAGAGGTTTGGACAATTCTGCTGTGTTTGTATCGTTAGTGTTGCTGAATCCTTTAACCACAATCTTATAAACACCTCACTGACTAAAACCACAGTGATGTTTTACAGCACAATTTATCTGCAGCTATTTACATCCACGCTTCTTAAATGAAACTGTTTGACTGAAAAAAACAGTAACATTAATACATTGACGTTGGGAATAACGCATACAATACATAATGAAGGGCTGCCCATTTTCTTGTAAAAGTTTACTTTTTATGAATACATAATAATTAGGCAATCGGGTTATTGTAATAAAAGCCTGGTCAGCTAATTTTATTGTAAAAAATGGACCATGCCAAATTGTGATCACCAAGACAGTAAGAACAAAAGCTGACTTTAGGAGCCTGACTTTAAGTGAAATAGGTACAAAATTGCATTGCATTCTCTGTGATGAACCAATTAATTCAGTTTTGAACGCTCAAGTTTGATAGCACCATTGTATGTGCGCAGCCTTTAAGGTTTTAGCATTCAGGAAACTAAACTGCAAAAGAACAAGAACTGCAGTCTCACTTACAGTAGTTCATTCTTTTGTTGGTTAGATAACTTTGGCTTGATTTACTGGATTGAATTGAGATTAATAAAAAAATTAGCTGCTGAGTATTAAATTGTTCATTGAATTGGTGAGCACATGCCAACCATTTACAGCCTTACACTTCAAGCAATCTCATCCACCTAACAATTAGCACAAAAATATAACTTTCATGCAAACATTCATGAGCATGTAATAAAAATGGAGTGAAGAACATGGAAAAGTCATGACATTGCATCTGAGGGCGGATGAAAATACTGTGTAAAAGTGATTACAATTCCACAGAAACGTTGGACAATGCTGTGGCGGATAACTTTCAACAAAGAAATAAAGACAGGCGGTCATTTTGAGACTTTGAGACTCTGACATACAGCAAGCAAGATTATACCCACATCTGTCAGTCCCATATGACTGCGTTTACAGTGAATAAAAACTGATTTGGACCAACACCTGTCTCTCGTGTATCCCAACAGGCCCAAAACATTTACTAACTGTTCTGGTCAACTTTTCAACACGTTTCGGCAAATTTGAAAGCGAGCAGAGCAGAAGAACAGGGTGTCTGCATGTGGGCCACCATCTGTGATGAGATGAGCATCAGGCTTCTGAGGCAGAGAGCCAGAGGGGACAGCAAATTCAAAGGAGTCTAGAGGAGGCTATGGTCAATGTCCCACAGTGCCAGTGTCCTCCTGGCCATTTCACAGACCATTATTCTTCTCAGACTGGCAGAGTGGCAAAATGAACATCATCCAACACTTGCACTAAGCCTCCCTCAGTTTGTCGCGATCCATGACTAATGGCTTGCCTTAACCTCATCAATTAAAAACCTTTATTTGGGGAAAGGGGTTTAGTTTTCATTAATTTGTGCTTCATCTGCTCATCTCTGGCTGCATCGCTTTTTAAGTTCCAAACATTCAAAATAAATGTTCTGCCTATCTTCCTTCACCACACAAGTTTTGTCAAGGTTGCGTTTTGTCACAACATCGTTTGCTCTTGGAAAGAATTACGGTTGAGGTTTGAGTGTAATGCTTAGTGGTAAATGGTTGCATCTGGGTTTCATTGTTTTCCTTGTTAAATTAGAATTTTAAGATTGAGAATGCAGACTTACTCTCTGAAGGTGCCCGTGTCTGAGTCTTCTGTCATCACATCATGCAGGGCCTCAACGCAGATGTTGATGATGCCACAGAACTTTTCTTGGATCACGCTGAAACATGGAAACACAATTCAGTCGAAGGTGTAACATGCAACATTTGTTGAAATCAGCAGTATTGAAGGTAGGAAGAATGATAATCTCAGACTGCTGCTTTAAGAGATGTTTGTGTTATGAAAAAGAATGAGTATAATGAAACTGTGTGTGACGGAGGAACAAAGCAAATACGAATGAATCATGTTAGAGAGCCAAAATCAGTCAAATCCTCAAAGCACCGGAAGTGATAGAGCGGCTCTGACATAACATGTGGGGCTCCAGAGAAAAGGGCATCAATGCAATTATCCTCATTGCTCACATGGCTGTGGCATGTTCAAAGTGGCTGTTAAGTGAATTCTTAGTGCTGAGTCCAGTATCAACGTGCTGTTTCTGTCACCTCAGCCTGGTCTCAGCCTTGTGGATGTTTAAATTTGGATCCTCTCGAGTCTCAGCCCAAATCTTGCCCATTTGTGTTTCGCAAGCTTATCTCATATTCTCTGCTTCTGCTCTTGCAATTATTCTTTGAAGGTTATCAAAGTTAGAGGATTAGACAAAACAACACCAAAGTGTGCAACATGTAGTACCCCAGAAGGCATCAGGGAAGACACAAAAAAACTCTGATAGCTACACGAAGTTGAGCTGTAGCCTCATTGCCTTCAGCAAGGACTCATAAAATCCAATATAAAACTTCAATGGAGGGGAAGAAAGGCAGAAAGAAATTGCAAATGCTAAACTTGGCCGCCTACAAATTTGCTGCAGAGTTAATAGAAATGTGAGCCACTAGACAAACCATTAAACAAGATGCCACGGGTAGAACACATTGCAGATCAGACAGAGAGAGACGATTTATTTCATTTACACGCATTGCTTATGCCAGTTGAGGCGCCTGCCAGTTTCAGCAGAAGTTGGCCATGTGGATAAGGCAAAACCTGCAAAGTGCCCTGCATTATTTTGATAAAAGCATGGCATTTGCATCAGCAACATTTCACCTCTCAAGACAGTCTGTGACAGTGACAGAACGAGTAGAAGTTTATTTAGTTATTTATGCTTCAATGAGCTACAATTCCAGTTTGCGAGTGCAATTACTTAACCAACTTAAAATTTACAGTCTGCCAACTACTTCATATATACTTTGCTATTGTTGATTTCCTGATCCTGCACAACAGCGTCCTGAGTGATTCTTGAAATGTGATTATTAGGAGAAAACATGAGGCGGTATTTACTAGAGCTGTGGCTATTTCATTGCTTACAATTTTACTGGCCATTGGATTTTAGGATTAACATTTAAATGATCTTCACAGCATACACACTGGGGAAGAACATTTGGTATGACAAATGAGGTGCAGTGTGCAGAAGCAGAAGACTGGTTAAGCAGAACACAGTCTAAAACATTATGTGGGAAAACACACTGCACTGCAAGCAAAAAGATTGTCTCATCACACTATAAATATAAAAAGTACAACTTATTTCAGCAGTGAGTGGTATTGTATGGCTATAAATCATATATTCATGCAAAGTCTACATGGCTCGATGTCTTATACACAGGTTTATGGACTGTGACTGTCAGCCAGGAGGCAATGTTGAACCTGAAATTATTAAAATATGCTATCTCACAATACCCACGCATGATTGGAGACAAGCAGCACTCGTAATGAATTATTTGAGTCACTCTTTCTAAGTGCTGGAAAGGATGTGGGTTTCCTGTCAATACAGAAAAAAGCAGGGGAGAACAACACAAAGGACCGGGTGTGTGGGTATCTGTACTGATGCATCAAAGGTTCTGTCAAACTCAAGTACTTGCATAGGTAGACCCCAGGCGATGTTACAGAAAGTTCATTGAGCGTGAAGATGGCAAAGAATGGGAAAAAAATCAGTACATGAAGGACACAAAAATGCATGTGTGTGCACCCTGACCTGTCTCTGTTTCTATCCCTGCATCTATATGCAGGAGGCTTCATCATGTTTATGAATATTCACATTAAGACATAAATAATGTGAAAGCTGTTGTACAAAAAGGCACGCTTCTTGTCAACACATAATCCTTATCGCCAAGTACAGCAAGCCGAAGTAGGAGGAAGAAGGGAAAATCTCAGCATTTCTTGTTTAATCATTTACCCAAAGTCCTCAGCAGAAGGAAATATATCCTGACCCTCCAAAAACAAAGAACCCTGCAGTTTCAAGAGAAAGTGTGTGTAGGCTGCAGTAAAGATGAAATGTTGATGCTGCCCCACAGCATTCTGCCCAAACTGACTGCTATATTTTTCAACTAATTAAATTTTTATCATAATATACTCAGATGTTTTTTTCAGTGCTGGGCTCATTAAAGATAAATAAAGTCTTACCACCTGAGGAAAGGAAAATCAAACCCCATCATACACACTGTATGACTTCTACTTGAACTGACTATCTGAAAATATTTAGAATGGATTTTTTCATCAATACCAATAATCAATTGTAAGTTTTATATTAAGGGATACAGAGAATGACATATGCTACAGCAGGGCTTTTTTTTAACAGCAAAAGCCAAATAAAGCATGATTAATGCAGTCTTCCTTGAAATTGACCTTATAGCTACACATTGACAACATTATAGTACTTAGATTGCATAAAGATGCAAAGACGACCCCATTTGCTGGTCTTTCAAATGTTCACACTAAAAGACAAAAATTGCATTAACACATTAAAAGAAAATATAGCAAAAGAAGTGACTCACTGTATAACAAATTGACTTAAAATGAGGAAGTATTACTATGAGACAATTAGCACCGATTAGCATACAATGACATACTGACACTGTGAGTTAGGTCTCAGTAATAATAGTATAGCCATACTGCGATAAAAGACAACATATAAATGCCACAAGATCAAGAGCGCATGCACGCACGCACGCAGGGCTAAAAATAGTCACCTGGTCCTTAAGTAGTTGTGATTATACGAAGAAAGTTGATTTGACATGCAGCACACAACCAGCCATAGCTGTCATGTGCAAAGGATTTCATGCCTAGCTGCATAATTACTGTAGCTGGATTCCAAACTACCCTCCCGAAAAACACAGTATGCCATCTGAGATGGATCATCTCATGAAATATTATTAATAAAACCAACAAATTCCCTACTAAATAACTTCTAATGGAAGAAAAACAACACCTTTTCCCCAAAAACCTGTGTACATTTTTAGGTTCAAACACAAACATTTCATTGCAAGTGCTCTCACTTTTTACCTGTAGACTTGAAGGAGTAATGGGAACAGGGTAGAAATGCACTAAGGTTGCAGGTATAAATTCTTTGTTCTTGGTGCAATTTCTTTCTCTCTCTCTCAATAGAAAGAAAATTGGGAGGAAAGCAAGTAGGTTATATGAGAAAGGCTTCACTTTCCCTGTTCGATGTACATCTAGTCCCCTGATACTTAACTATTTACATTCAACCAACTCAAAATCCCATCATAAACAAAAGACAGATAAATGTGTCTCACCTGTTGTCAGACGGCAGGAGGGAAAGCAAAGCAAGTGATGAGAGCTTCCTCCTCTCAGGCTGTGTGATGTTGTCCATGCGGTCTACCCACATCTCTATTACATTTCCCAACAATTGGTCCACCTGACAAGGACACAAGGGTAAAGGAAGAGAGGGGTGGACAAGAAGGAAGAGGAGGGGAAGAGAAAGAAATACTGAAAAACAGCAAAGACTGAGGGGTGAGAGGAGTAACACCCAAAAAACACCACTCTGATGTGGTGAGACATGCAGTGACATGTCGCTTTTCTCTTATCCATTTCTCAGTCTTGCCCTTTGGTTTCAAAAGATAAGAGCCTGGCATTGTGACGCAACACCAGCTTACTAACTGCCTCATCCTTGTTTTTTCTGTTCTTCAGTATAATACAGAATTAATTTCCCTCTGGATTACACTTCGACAACTGTCAGAGATTCACTATGAAAGAGTAAAACTTCAACCATTAAAACTAACAATGATTCCTTGTCTCAGTGCTTTCTGTCTTTTTCATCATGAGTCTCTTAACAGGTAATTAGGTAACTTTGTCTCCAGACATTCAAAGAGATCGTGTTGACGAGACAAAAATAAGCTATGTTAATGTCTACCTGTTGCTGGCATTCAGACGCCATCTGAGTGAGCAGGGAGGAGAAGAAAGTTGAGTTCTGGAGAATGACACGACCCATGATGCCAAGGTAGGTGGACATCACCACTGGGTATCTCTGTAAAACACACACACATGGTGAATACAGAGTGTGCCACACCAGCAGATGCATACCCATCCACACACCACTAAATTCACATAAAGGAAAAGGACAGGTCAGCTGATAAGGTTGCCAATGACCTAACTTGAATGATCAATAAATGCAAACAAAATCACTAAAATAATGACTTTCAAGTGACATGCAGGGACATACTGGAAGAACACAAAGGAGTGATGGCTCTCTTGTGTTAGGCTTGAATTTGTTGTGGGTATTGTTACATGTTATATTGGCATTGAAAAGATAAAAAGGTAAAGAATTTGAAAACTGGGCCAATAAATAGCAAATTTACATACAGTTTCATTCAAGATCTTAAAGGTTTAAGATGAGTAACTCACCTCACCATCCACAATACCCCTGAAGACAGCTGGCAGGAGAGGCTGGAACATGTGGCATCCCAATATGGGGCTGACCTTTAAAGCTATTTCCACCACCTGCAGAGAGACAGGGAGGATGATGGGCTGCATAAAAGGGGTGCAGAAGATCATTCCTTTAACTTGGTGTGGCCTGTACAACAGGCAGAGTTAGTCTCTTTAGTTTTTCAACAAATCTGCATAAGCTCGCTGGTATTAGAGCTGACACAGAAATAATGGCTGAACTAGAAACAACAAACAGACAAACATTTAGTGGGGCTGAAAGAAAAGGAAATAATTAGTCCAAAAAAAAAAAGACAGAAGCTGGTCTGGTCTGCTACAGTCTCAAGTGCACTGTATGACATATGTATATATACATTTATGTGTGTATTATAATAAGGGCTGGGCAAGTTAACGCGTTATTATTGCATTAACGCATTGATAAATTAACGGCGACATTTTATGGCGCAATAACGACCCGCAGTTAAAAAAAAAATGATTGTCATTTTGAAAGTCTGTTGCTCACTAGCTACAAACTGCCGGCCGATAAGTATTGTGGAAGATGTTGGCCTGAGGAACGTTCTCCCTCGAGACGCACCATCACAAGAAGAATACTAGAATTGTACTAAAAAGAAGAGGACTACAACAGCGACGGCGCTACAACAAGCACCAATTGTTGCTCTCGCTGGAGACTGCTGGACGTTGCTGCATAACCATGATTACCACGGAGTTACAGTGCTTTATATTTGCCCGTTTAATCTTATTCAATTTGGTTAATTTATTTAATTTTGTGTGTTTTGTAATGTTAATTCGTATTTCTTTGCATAGTTGTTGTCATGTTGTCTTGTGTCGCACCAATAACCACAAAAAATTCCTTTTAAGTGTAAACTTAATTGGCAATAAAAGCTATTCTGATACTGATATTGATGAACAGGGAGCTGCATTCACTGCTCTGACTGGAATGAAAACCGAAGACATTTTGCTGAAACGTGCGCAGAACATTTTCATGTTGCACAGCAGTGGAACGTTTCAAATAAAGTCAACAAACTTGGCACAGATAGTGCAGGAAATGTGATCGCTGCTGCTAGACATCTGCTTTTTAAACACGCCACCTGCGTTCTGTCACAGTATCTGCAGAACAGTGCGTTTGACAGTGTCCTGGCCAAATGCAGAAAAACAACACACTTTATATTTGATTACAGTCAATCACAGTTGATTTGTTCAAAGTGTTTGCAACCAAATGTTATTGCACTTTTGTTCATATTGCAGTACTTTTTAAATAAAAGTGCGCAATACATTACTTTTTTGTTAACAATGCGATTAATTGCAGCACATCATACGATTAATCGCGATTCAAAATGTTAATCGTTGCCCAGCCCTAATTATTATATGTTTCGCTGTTCTCTTCTCCCAACACACACCCACAGATATGATTCCCCAGTTCAGAGGCCTCTCAGAAATCAGGTCACTATCAAATATACATGCAGACTACGGTGAAGGCAACAAAGGAAACACAGAGCAATGAGTTAAACATAGAAAATGAAACCAAGCACTGACAAGAAAAGGTAGAGAGAGAATAAACACACGTGATGTACATAATTTATACCTTGAGTACTTGTACGTGTCCCTCATTTGTGACGTCCTTCAGGAGATCACAGAAAGATCGACACAATGCTTCGGCATAGTTCTATGAAGAGATGTACACGTTTCATACATCAGAAGGCTACAATTATATAGGGGCACTCCTTTGTCATGAAGTATGTGCTTTTGGGTGAGTATGAGAATAAGTATATGTCTCACCTGCAGAAAGTCTGTGGCAGACAAGTATAAGTAGGCATTAACTATTTGAAAGCAGGTACGCAGGTTCTCCGAGCTCAGCTCTGAAAGAAGAAGAAAAAATGTTAGACATCAGGCCCTTGGTATCTTTCCGATAGACAGAGGAGACAGAAAGAGAAGAAAGACAGTAGATACATAAATTAATGATAATGCTGGACAGGGCCGATCAGAATTATAGGACATATGGACTCGTCTTAAAGGCCTGGATCAGTGGGAACAATCATAATCGTACTTTGAAAAATGTTATAGCTATACATGTATGTGATACAAATGGGATGTGATGTACAAAGCTGTGTTTATAGGTCATCCATCCTACGTGCTGAAAAGAAACTCAAATAAGGCTGTGTTATCATCATGATCAAAAGAGAATCCACTGGATGAGCACATTTCTTAACCACCCACAATATGCATGACGCAACAAATGAGCAATAGCTTAAACCGTCTTGAAAAAAGTAAAACTGGCTGTTTGTGCATCACTATTAATTTTTATCTTAACTACCATGAGAGTGAGGGAGATTAGGAGGAGGGATGAGCGAAGACGTCTAAATTATTCAGCGTGCTCATGCCTCTGCAATATCATAAACTCAGCACTTCAGTACTTATTTGCCGCTCATGTTTTCTTTCCTTTCCAGTTTGTTTCATATTAATATCGAAAGAGTGAAGCCGAATGAGAAAGTGAGCTGATCTCCCATCCCTACCTCTGACATTATGTTGTGTCTTACATTTAAAAAAGAAGTCTAAACACAATATCCCAAAACGACAAAATTAGTCTTTACACACTTTATACCTGAAATACCTTCAGGCCGACAGCAGTTCATACCCAGCTAATATTGGGAAAACACACTGCACTACAACAACAGATCTAGTCAGCTGTGAGTAAAATAACATGTTACGGGATATTTAGAGTGAGAGGTATCATGAACTAGATAAGGAGTCAAATGTATTAGTATAGCCCCGTATCACATACAACGTCTCAAAGGGCCACACACACACACACACACTCACTCACTCAGGGGTTCAAGTTTCAGCGTCTGTTTTCCTAATAATGGTTTTCTTTATTTTAAGCAATCAAAAATACTATTACAATGTATTGTATAAGTGTGCGTGTCTAAAGGTGGAACTATTCTTGTAGGATTTAATCAGCATATATTCCATGTACATCACCACTGTAAGAGTTTAACATGGCATTATTGTAAGTACCTGCTGTCGCTTTATGTTCTGTTGCATTTATTTACACTTAATATCAGTAAGGGCAAAGAGGTGTTGAGATTACATTGAAACAGGATTATAGTAGTGCCATAACCTGAGGATATGAGAAACTCTAGATACAAATACTCTGAACAATGTCAGCTGCGAATGATCAACAAAGGCAGCCAAGCCATTCAATAATCATAAAAGAGCAGGTGGGCTGTAATAAGCTCAGCAAATGCTGTTTCAAAAACAATTCATTTTTGAAACAGTTGACCCTGAGGCATTTGTATTGATGTTGTAATGCAAAAAAACAAAAACATTTCCACAAGGTATTACAACCAAACCCAAATCTAGGCCATTTGAAGACCATGAGTGGAGACAGGACACAAAGTAATTAGTTTGGCCAGCATGTCTTTTCACACGGTAACCCTGAATCCAAGTCAGTGCTGTTTTCACACATATTGATGTGTATTTATCTCTACACCTGCTGTAATCCTCTATGAAATCTACATGATACAATCTTTTTCAGTTAATGGCTTTTTTAAACCATTAAACAGAGGGAAAACAACCCTCACTGATCGTATAATAGGTCTACCGTGTAAGTGAAATAACATATTACCCTGCACTGCAAAACCAGGAACGGATTATGAAACTCACAGCAATGGACCATTCATTCATATGCAGAGCAAGAAGTTTCTTCTACTGAAGCAAAAGGCAGCATAGATGCGAGACGCAACAAAGCAGTGAGAGGCAGTGTGAACTTTCAACAGCCGACTGAAAAATTACAAGACGAACAGCTTAGGGCAGGCAGGAACAATAAATGAGTAGGGCTGTATGAACAAAAGCTCTTGAGTCTAGAGAAAACAAGAGGCTGAGAGACAGACTACAGAAGATGGAAATGGGGAGGGAGTGGAAGCAGAGCTGAGTTTTAGAAAGTCAACAGAGAAGTCATTTGAAACATCAGAAAAACTTTGCCACTCTTAACAAACGGCAGCCACGTATTCTAATCTCATAACACGTAGATATTGACATGTTGACATCCACACATGACGAATATTGTGGGAGAAAGGAGGGGACATCTTTCGTAAGACAGAAACTATTAAGCGTGCTGAGGAAATGCATGCAGAAACGGCTTATTCCAAATATATCCTACCTGAATAAGTCGATTAACATGATTTAAATCTGCAGCAAAGGCTTTACAGCAAGTGTCCTGTTTTTACCTGTCCAAAATCTAAAACAAACTTTAAGAAGGTCAACTTTTTTAAGTTTTTTGAATATTTAAACTCCCTTATAAACAAAGTGTTTCCTGATCAAACTTCTTGGTTTTTTTTGTAAGCGCTGACCTGCAACAGAGGTGATTCAGTCTGACCATGCTGGTTTGTGCTGCCGATGTCAAAGTTGATGTATGCAATATGTTTTCTGTAGCCATCTGCTGGCCACAATCAGGGTAATGTAATGAAGATTATGTATGCTGCCATCTGCTATCTGTGCTGCTACATAATGTATCCCTGGGGTCTCTTTAGTCAGCACATTGGCCCAATAGTCAACACTCCACACTAGGACAGAGCAATGTTGAAGCAAAACAGAGTAAAGCAGAGACGATCATTATTCCGACTTTATGTGCATCTAAGACAGTATATGAGCATTGATGAGAAAATAATAAATTCAACATTATAACAAAATATGTATTGCATTATATAATGTATTTACATATATATACAGTATATATATATATATTGTCTATTCCTTTAGTTTAGTTTCAAGATATGTTTACTTTACAATAGTTTTTACACATCTGAAGACGTATGAAGATGTTTTAGAAAATAATGGAACAGCTTATTTGAAAAATACAGTCTTCTCTTGTCTCCATGCACAATTTTATATTACATCTTTATGGCGTCTTTTTGCCATTTCATATTTCGAAAAACACATTGCAAAATTTAAGATGAGAAAAGATAAGATACATCTTAAATCACACACGGGGAAATTCCAGGTGAAAAGAGCAGCAAGGGGTAGAAAAGAGAGGCATCGATCGAGAATTGATAATAACTTAAAATATATATATAAAACATGCAAATATACAGAGTAACCAAATTTGGAAGTATAGCTGCATGTGGTCACTGGAAGCAGTGCTGATTATAAAGTCTGACTGCAGTAGGAAGGAAGGCCGTGCCCCTGATTCAGGCACTTTACAAATGTTGGTTTCATGGCCAGCCCCTGACAATATTTTTTCTAAGAAATAAAGCAAAGGCAGGAGATTGCTTAACAGTGGGTGAACAAGGACACAGATGTCATAAAAGCAAAGCACTACTAATACTTCACAGAAGGGGAGTGAAGGATCTTCTTTGTAAGATCCTTGACTCCACTGACTCCTGTTTGCAGACGGAGGAAGGCCTCCCTTAGCTCCCCAGGGAGTAAATTGGCAAACTTTAATTTAAAAATTAGTGAAGAGTGAATCAGTGGGTACATAAATGAATTAATAAGTTAATATTGGAAATGTTACCTTATGTATTCACTGGGTGCTTAACCTGGGAAAATATGTGGGTAAAATGTAACTTGCTATAAAAGATAAAACGTTGAAATACGGGACACTTGAAAACCTTGTGAAAGACCACAATCAACAGAGAAATCTGCTAAATCTCCACTAAGATGCTGACAGGTGTGAGATAAACATCATTCTAACTGATCCTCAACAAGTACCATTTATACTGTAAACTGTTGCTGAGGTATAACACGAGGGATCAACCTGTAATTTGAGTCATTCTGTTCTAGTTGTGTACTTCTGCACTTTGCTATCTCCTCCGCAGTTTGTACCTTGGGAGTGCCCTGAAAAGGCTGTCCTCAAATAATTACCAAACAGGTTAGTCTGATTAAATGCATCTTCCAGCAGCTGTCTAGGCTGCCGTACGTGATTCTTGTTCTCGTGGTACTTATTGCCGACGGCTTAGTTGGCAAAGCAAACATGGCCTCCTCCATACTCGCTTTCCAGCGACAGTGAATAACTCCATTTCAGATGATATTTCAATGCTATCACTGCCATTTGTTGAAGACTGAAAAGAGCTGTGTTGTATGAGTTTCTGGCATCATCCTCCACCAAATAAGAGTGAGGGGTGTGAGGCAGTGGCTCAGTGGGTAGTGCTTCCGCTTGGGAACCGGAGGGTCGCCGGTTTGAGCCCCTGCCGAGGTGCCCCTGAGCAAGGCACCAAACCCTCAATTGCTCCCCCCTCTGCGAAGGGTGGTAATGTAATGTAAGTCGCTTTGGATAAAAGCGTCTGCCAAATGATCGTAATGTAATGTAATGTAATCTACAGAAAAATATCTTTGTGACTGTAAGATACGCCTCCCTCCTGAGATTGTGCAAGAGCTTTGATGCTTTCTGTGACTTTGTGTTTACCCAAAGAACTCCATGTTATCAGGGGAAAGGCACATTGAAAACCTAAGGAAGATAAATAAGAGTCGTTTCTTTTGCTACTAACAGATGTGAAAATTAAATTTTAACTGTTTGTCTGAGATCAATAAAATACAGCTCACAAAATTAACAAACTTCGAAAAAAGAAAATAAGAACACTAAAAAGTAAACTCATATCTTATGATCCTCTGCTTTCACACGTTTGTAGCTTAATCTTTTATTTTTTATAACCAATTCATAGTTAAGTGTCTCATAAGGGCTCTCTGCTTTCTGTAGTAAATGTTGCTCTCAACAGACTCGGGGAATTGTGTGGTGAGATGAAAGTGGTAGGTGGTTAGACTAAATACCTTATGAATACGGCCCCAGGGCTTCAAGTTTCAAACAAACTGATATGATCATCTCCCTCTTTTATATAAAAATATGTATATGGGGGTAATTTAAGAAGAGCTCCTCTCAAATGACACAAAAGTCATGCAGGAGATTGTATTAGACCGATGTTCATGTTAGACTAATGCTCATGTACAGGTCTGAGCACCATCAACTCCACCTGGGTGGCTTATAGATGAGGTTCATTGTAGCAGTCACATCACTAAGAGTTTGGTCATACATTTCTGACACAACCAGGATTTCGTCAAATGTCTTCAGTCGCAAGAGAGCGACTTTATCGGCCTGTGTCTCTGCGACTATGAGCTGGGACCACAGTTTGGGACTGCTGACCAAAGATTTCATTATAGTCCTTTCATCATCGTTAAATCAAATCTGGCCCAGACCGAATTTGCAGCTTGTAGTAGCCTCAAGACTCGTGCACAGATTTGCAAATTTGCATTTATACACAGACACATGCCCTGCTTTCTGTCTCTTGTTCTTTCTCTGTCTCTCTCTCACATACACATTCACACAACCAGTACTTTACATAGACGTGTGCATTTACAAACTGTTGCTGAAAGAGTCCTGAATAATGAATAAAAATGAAATACTGTATTTAGGGTGATTTATGTTTCTCAACCGTCTAATTTGTCGGTGTATTACTCAGGGTAGTTAATAAAGGACTAAATCAGATAAGCACTATGTTCTTTATCCAGAAAGAATAAAAATGGTGAGATGTGATGACAATGCTTTATGCTGTCAAGCAGACATAGGATATGAATTCAAAAGACAGAACAAAATTTGACGTAAGTACAGAAGTAAATCTTTTTTATACCGTGTGAATAACTCATGAAAGTGTAGAGGTTGGCTATAGCATGAATGCACTGAGCTGGTGATGAAATGTATGATATTTTACAGCCTATGTCACTGATACAGGAAAGTCTGCAAGAGGCTTTAAACCTGCAGTGGCCTCTGGTCAGAGTCACATCCTTCAACAGCTGTAAAAATAAAAATATCCCCGAATGACAGTTGATCAGCATCTCCTCTGATCATCTATCATTGCTTTGAGCTGAGATGCCACCAGGGGGCTTATGTGAAGGTCTCAAAGGTCCCAGAAAATGTCAACCTGGGAAGAGGAGGCTAATGGGTGAGCTCGGAGCAAACCCCACAGGCACAGATAAAACGTCTACTCAAAGTCAGGTGGCAGGGCAACTACAGCTTTCTGCCACGACAAATATAAGGAAAAGGTCAACTTGGAATGCATAAATAAAGGATGACCTCGGAATGAATAGACATTGGTGGGAAAGTGCTCAAATTAGCAGACTGTCAATATTGCCTGATGGAAAGCGCCTGCAAATGGAACCGACAATGTAAAGACAGCCTGCTTTTAGAAAGAAACTGTTATCCTTCTGTTCATGACATATTGGCTCTTACTATATATTGGTCAAGTAGTTTGGAGCAAATTTAAGCTAATTAAACAAAGAGTCCACTGAAGAAACAGGCATAAATGGTCAGAAAGGTCAAAATCCTGCCGTCAGTATTTCAGTTACTGAAAAAAAAAAAACCCAGCTCCAGGAGGAATTACAATCCAACCCACTTTCACACCTGAACACACCTGGCAAATCGCTATGCAAAACTAAAGAGGATCAGTGTGTTATCCTGCTGATACACAGATCCAGCTGCACCTCGTTCTCAATGTGACTCCACAACCACTTAAGCTTCAGTCTGCAGGCCAAATTATACATCCACTTCCTTTAATTCCCCATGCAATAAGAGATTAATGCATGCTTCTGATAGGTTCCCAGCCTCTGTGCTTCTGATATATTACCACCACCGTCATCATTCCATGTCCCACAGATAAGCTCTGCACATATTGTAGCAATATCCTCAAGGAGAAAGTTTGTATGAATATAAATATAAGAGGGGGGAGGAAAGAGTATTCAAATAAAGAGGAAAAATCATTTGAATTCATTCACATTCTGGGCTTGCGGTAGGTCAGCCAGCTCAGAGCACTGAAGCCTAGACTTGATAAGACTTTCATCATCTTCCCCTCACCAGAGCAAATGAACCAGGGGCATTCCCAGTGACCATGTGTGAATACAAACAGTCTGACAAAATAACACTTCGTCTGGTTATTGGAAGGGAATTTGTGAACAATTCAATACAGCATCTTCACACTTTCTCAGTGCGGCTAATATGACGGGCACAACTAAAGGGTAGTGGTATAGTGCAACTCAGCTCATTAGAAATAAATATATATTGCTCACACACTACATTTTGTGGAACATAAGCATGTAGCTGGTGTTCTTACCATTTTGATTCATGACATAAAGTGTTCCTGTGCAGGTCTCCTTGTTGTTCTTGACTTTCAAATTGTATAGAGGCATGCACATTCCTCAATCTATAGTTAGATGATTATTAATTCATTAGAAATGAACACCTCTTTGGGTCCGACATTATATCATATTATAATTCAGACAGAGCCTGTTGTACTGGAGCAGCTTGAAGGCAATTGCAGCTAATATGTAATATACAGTTAAAGAAAATAAAGGAACACTTAATCATCAGAGTAGTGCACCAAGTCTGTTCAACTTTCGGGAATATCAATATATCCATTTCGGAAGCACAAGTGCTTATGAATCAATTTCCCCTGCTTAGATGCAAATGAAAGTGGCAAGAGGTGCAATGGCACAAGCTAGACACCCCCCAAAAAGGGAATGGTTTTGGCCGGAAAAAGGTTTGCCGTGTCTACCAGCACAGCCTCAGGAGCAGAGAGGAGAAACCAGGAGACCCGACCCGGTAACAGAAAGAGAGCTGGACGGGGCATCAACCCAGGAGCAGGACCGGTAGCTGCCGTTTGTGCAAGGAGGAACAGGAGGAGCACTGCCGGAGCCCTATCAAAATGACCTCCAGCAGGCTATTGGTGTGCTTTCTAAATGGACGGATTGAGAATGAAGTCTCACGTGTCGACTTCAAAGATGTCTTTCAATAAAGCAACATATAAAGTACACACAACCATTCATAGCAGCTTTTTATCACAAACATCCATAGTTGTAAAACAACCTTTATCACAATAACAAGCTTCTTTGAATTAAATTGTTGCAGTCAAATATAAATATTATAATAGTAAGCCGCAAAATACTTTCTCCATCTGACTAACCGTTTACACCAATTAAATTAAACAAAGCTATGATTTCTGTCAAATATACAGTCAGTGGCAAGAAAACTACAAAGTCATGTAAATTATAATGTATACAATTACACTATCTGTCCAATAAATACAAGGGTTTTTAAACTTTTGCTGGTTTCATAGCAACACAAAGACCAATCGAAGCGGCACTACATGTTGTCTACTTTCCAAGCATTGAAATGATCTTTGCCCACTAGTTTGGTGTTTTCATGCCTATGCACTGCACAGAGAGTTCCCCTCAAACAAGGAAAGCTGTTGGTATTTTGAAGAAAACGGTGCGTTTAAGAATAGATGTACTTTTATCTATCGTCAACAACAGGAATGTTGGTCTGTATGAATACATTGATTTGACTGTGTATATGAATGCAGACACATGAGATGAAAGCAACAACAGATGTGTGCCTCAAATTTGGCTTTGAAAAGAAACAGTGAATGTGTAATCATTGCCTATGATTCACCACCTATACCCTAAAGCCAGACAGCAACAATTTAATAAGCTGCTGTTGTGCACAACATACTGATCCACAACATACTGAAACTCAGTAAATCCTGAAGAATACCAAAAAGCTTGCACAAAACTTATTCCATCCAAGCATGTCTATTTCAACTAATCTTAGAATAGGAAAACTTATTTTTATACGGAAATGTGAGCTGATGCAATCATATAAACAGGTTGAACAAACGGCTTCACTCACAGTTCTGCCAGTGTTTGGCACATACAGTACAATCACAATCAAATCTAATTATGTGGATTGCTGTGTTGCAAAATAAACCACTAATCAATAACTACGCTATGTTCACAAACATAAGTTAATCTTCCTACCAATTAGTGCTGCTGTGTATTTGTGAACTGACTTCAGCTCCCGGAGGAAAACATTATCATCCCACTCCGAGAAGCTGCCTCTTCATTGGATGAGCCATTTACATCATATGTCATTGTGATAGGCACAGACAGGTTAAGGATTGGAGACAAGTTAAGTGACTTGCTGAAAAGTTACAAAATATCCATTCTGATTTAGATTCCACTTCACCTGCACTTTTGCAGATTACCGTGCCAATGTCAATGACAATAGCACATGTGCTTGGGTGAGACTTCTTTAGTGCTCTGTTGCTAAAATAAAGCTCATAATGCAAGTGCTGTCCCCTCAAAGCAAGAAGGTCCTGGGTTTGAATCCTACTAGAGGTCAACTCTTTGTATGTGTGTATGTTCTCCCCATGTGTGGCTTCCCCCTGGGTTCTTCAAGTTCTGCCCACCTCCAAACACATGCAGGCTAAGTGTTTTAAAATTACCTGTAGGTGTGAATGTGAACATTAACCGTTATTTACTGACTGCTGAGATTGGCTCAAGCCCCCACGCAACCCTGAATAGGATAAGTGGGTAATGAAAATGGCTGGATGGCTGCGTGAATCAACTAATTCAACTAGTTTGCCTGTGTTTTAAATAGCTCCGATTACACTGAAAAGGTCATTCTAGTACCCTTTGTTCACCTCTATAAAACATACAAATGTGCTCTCCTGTATGCAAAAGATATTCTAGATAAACTAGATGATTGCCATAATGAATTTCATCAATAAGGGGTATAATAGCCTGACAATACATTTTGTGCAGTCTTTCTGTCTACCTCGCAAAAGCCTTCACAAAAACAGCTGCTCGAGTGCCGATTCTGTTTTAGTGAGGACCTCCTTTATTGTCCTGGACATATGCTGCACAATCCACTCCGGTTTATAACATTAACAGGAAAATAAGCCTCACAACTGACAGCATCTAAAGTGCCTCCAGCATCAGATGGGGACACTGCACTGCAAACACGTTGGTCACCTCCCAACCCGTTTTGCTTTTAAGTGAGTGATGAGGCTGGCGGTGCTTACTAAGGTAACAAAAGGAAATGAGTAAAAAGAGAGCAATCACAATTGTTACAAAAACATATCTGAGCATATCTAAAGGACACATGGAAGGTAAGGCCCTGGGTTGGTGCTGACATTCAACCACCACAGCCGACTAAACAATAAAAAAAAAATTAATAAAGCCAAATAACTCCATGGCATAGTGTTTTAGGTGCTGGAAAATACTCCTGCAGCACTACATACACAGCTTACACAAAGGAACCCCTTCAAAAAACATGAAATATCATGACAAGAAATAACCGTAGATATATTTACAGGATGAGTAGCTAACTCCTTCTGATGCAAGCTTGACTCAATCTCTAAAAAGTCTGCGCAATCTTGAGAGAAGAAGTGTGAGAAGCTTGGCTCCCCAAGGTTATGGGAGATCCACATGTAAGAGGATGACAGTGAAGATGAGAAAGCAAAAAACTCCAGGCAAACTGTCAAGAAAGACTCATTTCACTTTAACCGATTGTAGCTGAAGGGTAAAAAGGGTGACAAAAAAATCAGTGTATTGACATTAAATGAAGTGCAAAAAAGCAATGAGAATGCATCATTACAATATCAGTTAAAATGTTTGATTGGAAAAAGGATCAATCAAATCAAGTCAAATGTTTCATATCTTAGTCAGATTATGTTGTCATTCAAATATCTTGGGAACTTGTTTCAGGTAACCCAATACTTGTGATAACATGAAGAAAACAAAGCAAATGCTTTACCAAAAATTGCATCTGTGGATTACAAATTCTACCCAAATCACATCACATGTTGCCAATTACTGACATGACTGAATAATATTAGTGTGAATTGTTGTGTCAGTAGTTGTTGAATGTTTCTCCAGCATGTCTGTAGTCTTGGCTTCCTCGAGCTTCAAGCTCAAATCACATGTTAGTAAATTCCAGCAAAATAAACAGTGAATTCTGTGAATTCTGTGAAAAAGCAGACAAAACTCCTCAAAACTGGAAAGGACACCTCTGTCTGCACTTATGCCTTCTATGAAACTTGCCTAACAATTCTGAATTCACTCTAGTTGAAGTTCTAACCCTTCACCAAAAACCTATTCCAATTTGCTGTTTGACATGCTCACAATGATCTGTGTGCTCCCAACAAGGAAACAAATTCCTGTGCTTACCCCCTCCCATGTCACCACACAGATGTGTAACGTGTCCTTGTTCAGACTGTGGTGGCAGGGATACAGAGAGCAATATGTATTATGTATTTGGCCAAAGCAAAACTCTTCACATACAAAATTAAGGAATTTGCTGCTCTAGTTTAGCGGTGATGGAACAGAGCTCTTTATCAGACAGGCCAGGCTTCATACCTGGCAGGCTGCAACACCCAGACAGCAAACCCAGCCAGACTAGCTAAATGTCCCACATCCCTTTACTGCTCTCCATGGACCAAGTGAATGAATCACCCAATGTTCTGAAGAGAGCTAGCCAAAGATAAAGCCTGAACAAAGCATAGTAAAAACAAAAGCCAAGTGAACTTAATCTCATTATTTTGTATAAATGTATGTGAACCAAATAATGTGCCGTGCCCATGTGCATTTGGAAATGCTACTCGTTGTAATGTTAACAGTAAACGCACAAGAACTAATTTGTGGGCAAACAAATTACATTCAAAGCCATTAAAGTGCTGCTTTTACTGAATTATCTGCATACATAGCTTGTTCTTGAAACAAATAGCTGTAAACCTAATCGACAGTATATCCTGTGTCCACATATGAAGCTAGCTGACATTTTGGAATAAGAAACACATTTGAAAGAAGTTCCTTTTTTAAGCAACCCACGGCACTATTCATTGATGGAGAATGGCATTAAAACAAAAGGATGGAGAGAAAGAACACAGTACTTATTTATTACAACAGATAATTACTTTCTTCAGTATGAAAGTCACAGAACGTGAGATGTTACTGAGGGAAGAACTTTACTGTCCTACATGTTTTTCAATGCAAAATCATGAAAACGCTGCAAATTTTCCATTTTAATGCATAATTACCACATAATCTCCCATTTACCACACAAATCATTTAAAAAATACAAAGATTAAATATTAAAATGGTTTGTGAGGCAGCTGAGAAAATACATTTGTCATGGAGCAGACTGGACCAACTGGACCTACTTACCAAAGATCAAGTAAAATGTGTTAGTCTAAGCTAGTTACTGTTAATTGATGACTAGAATGTTGATGCAACAGAAATTGTAATGCCAAGTGACCAAGAAAAAAAAGCTTTTTCGATACATAGTTTTGTCATGTAGATCTATTTAAACTTTGTGAATACAAAGTGAAAAAGTTGTGATTAATGCTCCCACCTCTATATGCCAATCGTGTCCTTACCTTCAGTATAATACATCCATTCATCGTCGTCTTTTATTTTATCCTCCATCTCCCTTCCCTGCTTCTCTGACCTTCAATTCCTGACCCTCTTGGCATTATCATATTTCCTCTCTCGTCCTCCGCCATCAGTTAAGCCAGTGGTTCCCAAACTTTTTCTGCTGGCCCCCCCTTTATTATTTCTGCTGCCCCCCCCCCCCCCCCCTTTTATAGATCAGAATTCTTTCGCGCCCCCCACACGTCCAATCAGCGGGGGGCTATATAAAACAATACGGGACGGCTGATCGCTCTGACATTTACACATATTAGTCCTGTCTATAATCTATGATGCTCTATTTTCATTCATGTCAGCTTGAACGTTTCTTTCCTTTTAGAAGCTGAATGCATCATATAACAGTTCAGCCTTATTACTGGAGATCCACACCTTTTAATTAATCTAATAAAATCAATCATTACTTCTTTGAATTTTGCCAATGCTTGAGCTTCTAAGTCCGTCTCATCCATGTAAACCCATCTGTCCCAATTTTACTTCCTATTTGTTCATCCCTATTGTACTCCATCCTCCTATCAACGTCTTTCTGTGTCTTATGGACTCCCCACCTACACTATACACAGTATATGATTAAATGCCACATTAAGACAATGACCTGCCCTCCTGTTCATATTTGCCAGACTTACAGTGCTTGTTACCTAATCAATAACACACACACCCACACAGTGTCGTGTCCCAATGCCCCAAGCCTGTGATAAATCAGTTCCATTCAATCTGCCACCCGTCACAAATGCCTAAACCCAAAGCAGTAGCGCCTTGCAGCCTTGAGGATATTGCAAAGACACAATGCTGATATATAAAACTTATTAAAATTCAACATCACAAAACTATCACCATCAACTAACTGCATGCCAGGGGCGCAGTAACTTAACAGAATGCCCTCTTAGCATTTTTGTATCGCTTCTAAACATTGATTGATATGATTACATTATCTATACGTGGAAGTTGTTCAGATGTGAAATGTGCCGTCATCTGGTCTTCTTTTCAGTATATCTCTTCTGTAGATCCCAATGTCTGAGATCAAACACCCTGCTTTCCATGAAACTGTCTGTCCTACACAGTCACTGATGATTTCACCTCAGGCAAATCAAATCCCCCAAGGCACGACAGAAGCAATCCTTTTGACTTTGCTGCCATGCCCTCCTTGGAGTGACTACACTAACGCAAATATGATGGAGTTACTTTGATAAATTCAAAGTCATCAAACACACATACCATCAAGCACACAAAGGAAACAACAAAGAAATCTGAGCTCACCCAGCAGAGCAGACATGTTCTGGAAAAGTCTGAGCAGCTCCGGGGTAATTGCTGGGCTATTCTCCAAAGTCACCAACCTGCATGAAGAAAATGGGGTTGCAATGTTTGCGTCAAGATCAATCTGATAATACAAAGATTTGAAGTTATTTGCCCGACACATTAAGTGAGTGTCTTTGAACGTCTGGGTCTGCCAGCAAATGACAGAAGTGTGACATTATTAAAGTAAATTAATTACACCATAAACACTGTGTCCTTGTATTGTGCTCTTAACTTTCACCACTAAATAAAAAACACACATGACATTAATGAATTTCCTATTAAGAAGGAGGAGATCTTGGAAGATTTGTCCTTGTGTCTACTCGGCATGAAAGTGGATTCATTTCATCGAGAAGATATGACCGAAAATACACTATTATTTGGCTGTAACAGCATTCTTAGATGCTACATTAAATATTCAAAACAAACACTTGAGAAGATGTCAAAAGCGCCAGACTAGGGTTGCTGAAGTTTGCCTACATTTACATTTCCTGTGAAATAAATGAGGTGAATGACTGCTTTAAGTTCATAAACCTCCAGGGTGGAACACAACAAGCAACGCTGACAGGGAAGCAGAGAGAAAAGTAGATGATTGAAGAGAAAAGTAAAAGAAAATGACAATGAAAACAAATGTTTAAGCTGTGGCTGCTTATCAGAAAGGAAAAGAGGACAAAGATGTAGAGCACATAGAATGCTGAACATTAGAGCTCAGACATAGGTATGGACATCAGTGAAAGGAGACAAAAAAGTCTTAAAATAAAAAGAAGTGATGATGGGACAACAAATTCAGGTATTCTTTTCCTGCAGGAAATAATCTATAACTTTCAGAGCACAGATATGTCAGTGTTGAGCAGTTTCCAAAAAGCCAACAGTACTCCAGAACATTTTATAAGTCAGCATTCTTTTGAAGTGACTTCTCTGCATTCATAGGGGCATTTCCTTATCCAGTGACACCAAAAAATGTATTAAAAAAAAACAAAATTCACGTGAAAAATACATATATGATCAAGCTGTGGCTGACCATTAGTATACTGAGAAGGTAAAGGGCCAACATCAAAACTTTAAATGCAATAACACATTTGGTACCTTTAAATGTACTTAAAAATGAGTCAATAAGTGAGACGGATGAGCAATCTCAGAAACATTTGATCATAAATGAACTGTCAGTTTTGCTATTTTCTTCTCTCCATCAGCATATGTGCCGTTCTGCAGTGTGAGGGAGGAAATTGGAGTATTAAATGCTTGAAACATTTGCCTTTGGGAGTGTGACAAAGAACATTAAGATCCACTAGCTGACTACCCACAGTATGTGTGCTATTCTGTCTTGAGTTGCCACCATTGCAGAAAGTATGGCAAATAAAGACATTGTTCGATTTAAAAATATATACACCATATAAGGGAAGTGTTTAAAAAATCATAAAACATTTTAAATTGTAAGGGTTTACAAACAAAACAACATTTGTAATGCGTGAGTGTCTGTTCTGTACCAAAGTTCCAGTCCATCCTCCAACAGATACACATGCGGTGGCTGCGAAACGTCAGTGCTCAGCTGGATGACAGGAAGAAGGAAAGGATACAGGTTCTTACTCTCTGCCCCCAGGCCCTGAGAAGGCAAAGAGGGGGAAAGTCAAGACACATTTGGACAATACTACAAAAAAAGCAGACAGGGACCTTACAAATTTACAAGGTTTAATAAATGGTTCAGAGCACTGGAGAATGAAGTGACACAGGTTGCTCCGACACCTTGCATTAGTGAGCATTCTCTTTATTTGGATGCAGTAGGTGATAAATAAAAGCTGATGAACGGATTTGCACATTCTCCTTCAATCAACACTTGTCCTTGTTATCTGAATGATGACTGCATGTGATTGGATATTAGTAAACGGGCCATTCCACTATCAAAGCACAATCTTCATCATCATCATTGCTGATATAACATTACGCGTTCCAGAGATTGGTCCCCATTTACTGATAATTGCAACTCCCACTCAAATAACTTCATGAATGAAAGCAAATGGGGAGCTGGGAAGATATGACAGGGTGACATTTACAACTGGTGGGTAGATTTTACCTCATCAATGTGTCATTGCTTTAGAGTAGGCAATGCATTTACATCACACTGAGTTCTACAGGCATTTACAATCTTGCATTAACATGTGACTTTGTTATCTGGCTAACAAAAAAGCCTTTTAAGTTGTACTGTCAAATCAATATAACCCCTAAGATCCACTGCTAGTGTTGTTTGCCACGCATGTTCGAGAAATATGCGTGAATGATCGGACAGTAATCATGCAACACATTCCTTTTTCAACAAGGTTTTGTACATAATAGTTTTATACTCAAAGGAATGCTTACTTGACACTGAATCACTTGTTGGGGGACTTAAAAAGTTCATTTAATGGCCCTTTTAACACAGCTTGGACCAATTTCTTTAAATTGCTCTGGGAAAAGGCTCAAATGGAACTGCTGTTGCCAAGTCATTGTCCATTTACTGACCATACAACATTTAATGAATACCTAAGTTACATAGCAAACTCTAACTAAATTAGATAGGGGTTTATTTTAAGAGAGTAGACATAACAAAAGACTGATAATATTCAGTGTTGTACCTGATTATCTTTGGTTTAGATTCAGTCGATATGTTGCAACCTCTGAAGACATACAAAAGAACAGGCCTGTGATGTGACTAAAACACCTTATTTCACTGTTGGGAGGAGGAGGTTCTTTTCTTGTATGTGGTGTTGGTTTTTCTCCAAACATGGCGGCTTTGAATGTAACCAAATGATTACATTTTGGACTCATCTGTCCAGAATGGACTTCCAGAAGTCTGTGTTTTCCAAGTGCTCTATAGCAAAGTTGAAACGGGTGCTTTGTTCTTTTTTGAGAACAGACTCTCCCATGAATGTCATGTCTATTAAATTTTCGTCTGATTGTGCACGCATGTACATTTACCCCAGATGCTGGCAGAGAGGTCTGTAACTCTCTCTCGAGGTGATGTGTGGGATGGCCTTTACCTGATTTTTTTATAATTATGGTGCTTCTTGGTGATAGTTTTGATGTGCGTCCACTTTTTGGCAGAGTTGCAGTCACGTTGAATGTCCGTCATGTGTTCATTATTTGTCTTACAGTGGATATATGGAGCTGGAATCTTTTGGAGATGCTCTTAAAGCTTTCGCCAGACCTATGGGCTGTTGCGACCTTCTTCCTGATGTCCTCAAATATCTCCTTTCCTCTCGCTATTGTTGATCAGCGTGGGTTTGCCTTGGCACTATAGTGGTTTGATTGGTTTCCACTCTCTTTTATTCAGTGCTGCCCTTCCCAAAGGATGTCTCATTTGATTGGTCTGCTTAATTGATTTAGCACCAAAATGTGTTAAACAATGCAGCTGGGGGTTCACTTACTTTTAGACATACACTCATTCCATGTTTCATTTAGTTATTGGGGCTACTTACACAATTCCCTCTAATCAAGTACATGCAATTATTAAACATAAACCTGATATTTCATGAATAAAAACTGAAAATAAAGGAAATCGGAATAAAACTGAAAAATCTTAACTGTTCAAGGGGTTCACATACTCTCAAGCAGCACTGTATGAATTTTTCAATTGTATTGAAGGATGACAAAAGCCAAAAATGATGCATGCGTGCGGTGGTGGTAAGGGCATCTGTCGGTCTGGCAGCACAGTGGATCCCGAGCAATCTTTTAGAATTGCCAACCCGGTTTCACTGATGGCGAGACACAAATTCATGCCATCATGCGCCTATGCTCAAGTGAGAGAGAAAGGGCCAAATCTCAATCCCAGTTTGGCACAACCCAGCGCCCCATCGTTAACAACTAGTCTCTTTGCAGACCAAATTAATTTTCTAAGATTAAAAACAACCAACCAATACTCTAGTGCAGGAGTGGGCAATTATTTTTTTTTTTTTTAAACTGTTCGGCGGGTCGCATTGAAAAGCGCAGCAGGCCGGATGTGGACCACGGGCCGTAGTTTGCCTACCCCTGCTCTAGTGCTTAAATTAATCTCTCTCTGCCACTAAGAGGGAGTGTTATGGCAGTTTTAATGAGTGTCTCTCCCATGACCTTGAGCATTTTTCATCAATCATAACTATCTATGCATCTATGGAATAGATTGAGCATTATGATACAAATTAATTTCCAACAATAACATCTAAATGAAATTTCATTGTTCTCCCCCAACACCATTCTATTCAAATCTGAGCTTTAACGCAGACAGCTGTACGCCATCAATGCCTTCTACAATTTGCCAGATGTGTTTTTGCATTACATCAGTGAGTGTGTCATCTCCTGCTGTGAAGTAATGCAGCGGGAACTAAAAAGAAGTCCAGACTTTTCTGCAGGCCTTGGTGGTGCTTCTGTCTCTCGCTATTTTCTTCACAACTGCCTGACAAATTCTGATGAGTAGATATTAAGGAAAATTGATTAATATAAAATATTCCTTTTTCTGATACTAAAGCAAATCTCCTAAATGCCACTGAGAAATGCCTTTCAATAACAGTTACAAAACATGCAACTGTGTGAGAAATATGCATGAAAAAAAAAAGAGAGCTGGGAAGGCAGACAGAGCCTTTCCCCAGGTGGTCTTAATCCAATCCAGCCCCCAATTCCAGACAGATGACAGCATGGCCAGAAAAAGACTGCCGAGTGCCACAGGAACACAACCATTCTGGGTCAATGGATCTGACCCAGGCCTTTGTAGGAAGCATTTGGGGACTCAGTGTTGCATGTGGTTAGACTTCTAAACAAGCCAGATGCACTTCCCATGCATGAATAACAGACAACAAAGAAATACTTTTCTTTGTTATTCTTACCTCCTAATAAATCCACGACAAGCTCAACAATTTCACCTGTCACACCGAAGCAACCGATTTCGTTTTCAACATGGAGCCATTGAATGTGGAGATTCATGGAATATTTTCTCTCGTTCATTTGTTTTATGTATTTTGTTTTGTTTCAGTGAGGGGTTATATTCCTGACATCCTGGGAGGCAGACATGGACTGGTATTCAGACATAACTGATCATTCAGTACAGAAAGAATGCAAACATTTAAAAACATTTTAGTGAAACCATACAAAACACATGGTGATTTGTGCCAAACGTACATACCTGTACCAGTTGGATGAGTGTAGTGAGTATGGCACATCGCAGCATGTTGTGTTCTTCAGACTGCTTCCACAGCAGAGGCAGGTACTGAACCAGGCAACCCACATAAGGCCGAATCTAAAACATTAACACACAAGGTTTGAATGCTGTTGCTCGCACATTGTCTGATAGGATTGTGATACAGAAACTCACTGGGCAAGTAGAAACACACAAATGCAGAATTTTCATCAACCCAAAGTCTAGGAGGTACGGTTTACTGTGGTCGATGTAGAAAAAAAGGGCTTATTTTGGCTTATATACGAATTATGCATTCATGACTGGAGGCTAGAGACAGTCAATCTGCATCACATGGTGTTTTGTGTGAATTGTGGTTGCCTCAGCAAAATATTTTTCTCATCATCAGATACTTAAACTCTGTTAAAGACCCATTAAGCAGCTGCCCTCAGAAATGTGTTAAAATGCAGCATTAAAGATAACAACAAAATATGTAACTATCCAATTAGAGGCAAATTCCCCTCCGAGGTTTGCATATATATGCCAGCCCACTCTATGGCTTATATGGCTATGAAGGATAAAGTAAAAAATGAAACGACGATTCACTATCCAACAGAAAATTACTAATTTTTACTCAGCTTTCCAAATGAGGACTGGAATGACCACATAAACTGATGTCAGTGTTGTGCTAAATTCATTGCAGGGCACCTTTTCAAACTCTGCCTCCTAAGACATCAGGCGTGAAACAAATAATTAAATTTGAAATGCGCAATTTCTATTTGTTCTCAGTAACAATGTTTTGACGTGTCTTGAATGAGATGTCTATTATACTTTGATAACGTCCAAAGCTTCTGTTTTCACTTGCCAATCACACCAGAGGCCGTTTAGAGCTCATCAAACAAGTTATTGATTGGGAAAATGTTTTCATTTTACGACGGCATCGAGAAGCAGATATCACAGATGAAACAGAAGGATCGAAAGCACAGAGCTTTAAATTTTCATTCTTTCTGGATTCATTTTTCATATACATAAGGATGGTCTGCGGATTTCTCACAGTATACACGATACACTGAAGTGCTAAAGCATTAGATATATTTGTCTTTAGGCACAGCCATTGTGCTAATGAAATTCACAACTCCACTGATGCGATCCTTTTAGTCTGTAGTGTACTCGTGGAAGCCAATTTGGCTGACACATGATCTGAGTTTTTGCAGTTCCATGACAACTGTGCAGCAGCAATAATCACAAGTGTGTACGAAGGCATAATGATGCGTTTCTTTTTCATGTGTGGATTTGGAAAATGTTGTAGTATTACACAACGGTTAAATCCTAGCACCAAACATCAATATGAATTTCAACGTGTCATTTATCACTCGTGTCCCTCCTTTTGTTCAATGTGACACTCATGTAGTAAATGACAGCCACTGCCATGACAGAGACATGTTTTGCTATCTTTTGAGATGAGTACATGCATGTTTGACACGAGAACGCTTAGGTAAGACTTAAAAATGTTTCCTTTTATAGACTACACTACTTTATTTTTGCCGTTAGCCGTTTCAGTTCAGTAATAAAGCTACAGAGAGCCTCCTGTTCTGATGTACCCTTAACAGACTTCATTGGCAATTGGACCATTGGATCGAATGTCCAAATGACAGTTTCATAAAAAATGTATTTTATATCTGCTACTGGGGCCTTGAGTTAAGTGTAGTCAGAGTTGAGCTGTGCGAGTGCATCGCTCCATTTGTGGGCGGCAAAGGCAGATAAATCAGCATCGTCCAGCCCACACCTCTAGGGTAACGGTTATCGGTTTTCCAATGTCCAATGTGTCCAATTCAAAAACGGGAACAAGTACAGGAACAGCGGACTAATAAGCACTGGCTGAAATTAAATTAATATTCACATCAATATTAGAATAGAACAACCTACAAGTAAAAACACATTAGCTTTTTATGGTGATGAAATTGATAACCTGAAATTGATCCTTCCCGTTATCTACTGCTTGAATTTCTTTATTTTTTGTTGAGGTTCTTTTATTTCAAACATAAAACACACACTGAAAACCATCACTACTAATCCTGCATTTGTCTGACATCAGTAGACTCTAATTAGGTTATTCTGTGCATCTGATCAATATTCCACCTTCAAGACAATTAAGTGTGACACTATATACTTTTTGAAAGTTTGCTGGTCTTTTCCTGACTTGCTATCGCCATTTGCACCCTCTTTAGCAGGTGTGAAGCAGGGCCATTGACTTCACAGTGGGATATTTTTTAACTCAATTACACCTTGGCCAGGAGCAGAGGGAACACTTAGAAGCATCGTGCTACACAGCCTTGAGGAAAAAGATAAAAAGTGCGAAAAGAGACGCACAAAAAGAGCCTCAGGTGACATTTGAGAGAGGAAGAGGCAGCAGAGTTTCATATCTGTCATTATCATTTCAACTTCAGTTGTACTCATTGATTCCCTGCCTGTTTCTCTCAGCTGTGACCACTTCTTGTGAGTTCGAAAATCCCAATGAGCAGAGATAGAATATTAATGGGACCTCCACTGACACTAGAACTTTAACTAGGAACAGAGATAGAGGGAGACTTTGTCGCAGTGGCAGCTCACATGAGGATGAAAGCTATTTCTGTGACAGACTTAAATCAAGGGATCATTTAAAGATAGGACTTTAAAGCTGATCTGGAAAGAGCTGGGGGTCAATTTTAACAGCTGACAGATTAGTACACAAGAATGAGTTATTGGATGTTAAAAAAAAATCCATATGGCTACAAAAGTGGTTCATTTTCAAGAATCGTTTCATTGTGGCAAATAAAGTACAGGGTTGTCTGAGGTTTTGCAATTTCAGTTCAACTAGTCATTGCTCAAACAGTGCTTTTGTCAGAGGAAGTTAAAGATCATTAGTGTCTAGTTTTACATACAGGAGAGAAAGCCGTTTGTCCTTAATGGTCCAGAGCTCGTGCTGGGTGAGAGACGCTTTGGAATGGTCTAATCTATTTCAATGGCAAAATTAAAAAACTTCTCTTCCACAATGTTATACCTCTCTGCTAACATACATTTACATGCAAATTTGAAAATTATGCACATTTCGCAATGATGCCATTTCGCTTGTTCTAGCTACTTGTAGAACAGTGGATAGCTACTTTCCTGACTGAGGAGTTGGCAACACTGGAGAGGAGACACACACACGCTCCAGACTGCTAATGAATTGCGCATGTGCAAAGTTGCCGCTGCTCCCGCCCTGGATTACAGAGGTTATGTCAACTGTCTATACCAGGGGCCATCCCTGGTCAGCCGGCTCGCGAGGTGCATACGGCTCTTTGCCAGCTGATGTGCAGCCCGGCTCCAGTGCTCACTGATTTCTCTCTTTGTGTACAGGATTTTCATATTGTAAAATAAACATCTAAAATGCATGTATATATACACTCAGTAATACAGACAAAAGGCTGTCCGATTTGAATGTAATATTTACCGTACTCATATATTGTATCACTCGATCTTGAGAAATGTGTTAAAGTAACGTAAATGTTCCAAACATGAAACATTCTAATGTGCTCGTGCAGTCTGAGAGTGTTACTGGCCAGACTAGCAGCAGCTAATGACAGTCGCCATGGATGCAGGAAAGCATAAAACTAAAAGAAATACATACCTGTAAAAACTGTATTTACCCTATGAGATCATTGCAATTTCAATCTACTTGTATTCTACCTCAGGGTCTACGTATAAAGTTTAACAACAATAATACAGCCTTCCTACATTCTCCTGTTACCCCTTTTTCTGTAAAAAAAATTTATTTTCAAAATACCCTTTAATTGTATACGCAATGTCATGTAAAATGTTTGCTTCAATAAAAACAAAAAGCAAAACAAAAAAACTACAAGAAAATATGAAGTTGAATCCCGGACGTTCTTGCCTGACTGAACGCTGATTATGGGTTGGGCCGGTCTCTCGCTCACTCTCGCTCGCAGCCACTGCGCAGTGACGGAGTGAGAGTGTGTGTGTTGTTTCAGTTATTTTACCTTGGTCTCCTGTATTCTGATTTATTCTCGTTCACCTCTTCTCTATGGCTCTTATTTTATGTTGAAACATTTCATGCCATTGATGGTCTGCTAACAGTGTGGCTCTTCAGAATGGTGTTGGGTTTTGTCGTGGCTCTTTGAGCTGGACTGGTTAGCCACCCCTGGTCTAATGGTTTTAAACAACTCTTTGTGCCTCTGGAGAGTTCTGGTCAATGCCTACGGTTAGATTCCACTTTGTGCAATTCCTCACTGGGCAGCAGCATAATTTACTAAAGAACGTTACAACACAAAAAGCTTTCAATGACATTTCTGAATTTCGCTATTTAATCCATCTACATTGCCGATGTTAACTTGACAAAAATGCTTCACGGGAGATTTGCTCCATTCAGACAAAAAAAAACAATATAAAATCTGGTCACCTCATCTCATTTACCAAATCTGTATCTAATTATTCAATGCTAGTTTAATGCCTGTATTTTTATTGTTATAATTTTATTTTAAGCACACTCTTGTATATCCATTGATCTTACCTTATTTGCCTCATAATTGCAATATTTACTTGCTATGCTTTGGCTTCCCAGTGCCCTAAATGGGGTTAATACATCTTACTGAGCCACCCAGCAAAAAGACAGGTGAAGGAAAAATGTGGTCATGGAGTAATTATTATTTCAAATCTCACCTGGATGTTTACTCTCTCGATGACACAGGAGATGACATGGAGCACCTGCATTTTTGTGTCACACTCCGTCACCTGCTGCAACAACTGGAAGAGCAGTCCAAAGATAGACTCAAGGTACTGCAGGGCAAAAAGAGGAGCGCAAGAATGAAAAATACTGATTACAGCAGCAGTATTTTTGGTCTGTGGAAAAGGGGCTATGGGGAGGTTAACAGGGAATGTTAATTTACTGATTTAAAAATGTTCTTCTGAAATATGTACTTACTGGGAGGAATTGTTCTGTGCGGAACTCAAAGTCGTCGACAGGTGGGGATGAGTTAAGGCAAACAGCATCTGGGCTGCTATGGCATAGCCAAGCGTAGCACTATGTGTTAGATGCAGTAGGGAGTTAAACTATAAGCATAATAAAAATAACGCAATCAACTCCTTAAGAAATAGTTGATGTATCGGAAGGATATTGAGCTTCAGGGTTGTAGCTGTCTCAATACGCACCTAAGAGAAAAAACACAAGAATAAAAATGTTTAAAAACACAACGGAAAAATATTAGAACCAGAATAATGAAGAGAACTATTAAGAAAAACCTGCTACAGCACCACTTGGTAGCTATAAAAATCAAACACTAAACCATAATAGCATTTTCCTTGAATAACAGCTTTTTTTTCAAGGCAACAATTAGCTCCCACTATAAAGCTTAGAATAAACTCACCCTCACACGTACTTGCGTGCGTTTGTGTGTGCGTGTGCGTGTGTGCGTGTGCACTGCAGGTGGGGATAATTAAACCTGATGTAACTTCATATTCTGAGAAATTAATGTCAATGTAATTCAATGATATTTTGCCGCGTGTCATCTATTCAGTCATAACTGCACTGATTATGAAGAAATACGGGCGCTCCACAGACATGTTTTTTCAGATGGTTTGTCCAAGAAATCAAAGTCATCCATATGTAAAACTTGCAACAAAACCATTGATGTAACCGTTTAAGATCCATTAAGATATCTATGATGTCTTAGCAAATCTGGAGAGATAATTTGTGTAGTCAACCAAAAAGTGTATTTCCCTCAAAAGAATCATCACTACCAATTCACATTTGTGAACTGCAAATGAAGTTATAATTACAGATACCCCCAATTTAAATAATAGAGTTAAAGTATAGAAAAAAAAATCAAGCAAAAACATTTGGGAAAAATAAAGGCGTATTTATGCGTCAGACAAGCTGTCTTAGGCATCCAGCAATCATAAGGATTTCAAGCACAAATATTATGTTCCAAATATAGAGATAAGCAAAGGCATTGAATTTGAAACATAGTGTTGAGTACACAGATGTGCAAACTTTACCCCGGCACTGCTATAAAATACAGAAGGATGCATTGGAAATAATAATGCATATATTAACAAACAAAAGGAGTAAGAGGCCCATCAACTTCCATCAGTGAGTGGTAGCACTTGGCAACACTTACGAGATATTGCAATGTGAGTGTTGTCATAAACTAGACATATAAAACAAAATGTTATCCAATTATGGTTTGAGCTGTTTGCGTTTGTTTGTACTGCAGCACCGAGCAAAAGGGAGGGACAGGAGAAGCCCAAAACTGCTTTTCCAAGTCAAGTATCAAACCACACACACATGTACACAGTATTACTAATCATACTGATAGTGGAATATTCATTTGTAGATAGTACTTAGTATAGCAATTCAGTGATTACTCGATGATGGTGATATGGTGAAAATCCATCCAAACAAAGAATCAAGGAACCAAGGACAGAAAAAGGTTTGAACAGTAAGTTTGACACTTAAACAAATTAAAGCAGTGGTCTCTAAAATTTTGTCTCTGAAAGTTACTTTGACAAAATAAAAGTGTCAGAGAGCTACTGATGTTTAACATTAGTAACATTTATCCACGTGGCTGATTCTCCAGCCAAACCAGCTGAACAAGCGTCTTTTGTGTGTTGGATATCAACATTTACAACATGTTGATATCCAACACTCAACACTCACAATTTGTATCAAAATGTACTTCAATTCAGCAACATGAGCTTGTTTTTTTCTGTATACATTTTCAGTATCAAGCTCACACTAATAAATTCACATCATATTGATCTCATAGAAAACCAAACAATGTTATTTCTTATTTTACTATTGTACTAATACTATACCTTTCATATTTGTCTGTCCACCTATCACGGCATGTCACAATTTCCCTTCACATTCCCTGTAATTCCGGGAATTCCCTGTAGTTCCCATATCATCTGTACTTCACATGCATTAAGTCTGTTCTGATGTTAGTGAGATGACAGAGTGTGTGTTACTATTTTCATGAGGAATTAAAATAGTTTTGGAGTTCTTGCAGTGAAGCATGTTCTCTGCCAGTTTTGGAGTGATTTCCTATTTGAATGAACATAGACTGGATTGAGAGCCTGGGTGGAGCTTCTAAATCCCAACAGTTGTCTCTATAACTGTTGGGATTGGCACTGGCAGTAGCATTCTGCCTTTATGTTGTCACAATTGTTAAAATACATCCAAATTCTGCTTTTATCCATCTGTCACTGATCTTTTCGTGCACTGCACTAATTGCACTTCTCTCTCTCTGCGTCTCTCTGTCCTGCTATGTACCTGTAGTAGACCGAGACAATCCTATCATTCTCTCTTGTATTAAGTTGCAGAAAAAATAATAACGGCTCTCGGATGGCTCGTTCGCGAAAGACACATCACGCCCTGCTAGCGTGATGTGGACTAAAGTTACTGTGGACTTTGGTGAAGTGGCGCTCCACAGACGCGTTCGCACCACAAATGAGACACGCACACACTTGTCATTCACATTCCTAAATTTTTCCTCCTCATGAAAATAGTGTATTTGTTGCCTTTTATCGGGGCCATTGTCAAATCCGGTGTGCGCTTGCTAGCCGAACTTTACGGTGTCACGTAACCAAACATGACAGGAGTGGCATTTGTTGGACTGACAGCTGATTGGTTAATAATCGTTTTGTGACAAAAGGGGGCGGAATGGCTGTGAATTTGATTGGATAAAAATTTAAACAGCTTTGACGTTGTGTTGTCAAACGTATGTATTCTTTGAAGCTTTTGCGAGCTACTCAGAAACGGGTGGCGAGCTACTGGTAGCTCAGGAGTGACCTGTTGGAGACGACTGAATTAAAGTATGTTCTGTTAAAACTGTTTGTACTGAGACCAAGTTATAATGCTGTTGTAATGCCACACCTGCTTGCTTAATTTCTTGAGAACTTGACCTCCTCTTTTTCTGTTAAAATCTGAACAACTGTGTGGACAAAAGAGCAAGGCAGCATTCTGCATTAGTGACTGAGCTAAAGCAACTAAATCACACAAAGGCAGCTGATAGCGCAACTAATCAATGTCTCCCTTGCCATTTGCTTCCGTCTGTGACGTACAGAAGTGAAATGTTACACTTTCCACAACAAAGGCCACAGGAGAGCCATAAAGATATCGATAAAGAAAAGATAAAGCTATCGATAACGAATGAAACTGAATGATGGAGGGTGGTTTCCTTTTTTAGTCCATTCAAAGTTTATGATCAATAATTTATTCTGCGCAAGGCTCTCTAATTGGCCCAGACATTATTGATCAGAAAACACAGCATGATTGGTGAGCTGGCAGGCTATGCAACAGCCATGGAGAGAGACACTGAAACTGTTGGGGCCAAATGTCAATTTATGGAATTGGATTATAATTTCGATATTTCACCATCTCATCCTTCATATGACAACTATAAATTGCAAAGAAGAAAGTCAGTGTAATTAAGATAGTGAAACAAGCACAGCCGTGTATGTGTGGTTCATTTACTGTATTGTAAAAGCCATTCATGGGTAATGTAGTCATTGTGTTATTAACTAAAGGATATTCAAACAGACAGATGCAGATATACACAAACATAAAATGTCGTAAAAATAGATACATTTGATTAGATGCAGTATGAAGCAAAATATATTATTTCAAATGGGCTATTTCTTTTTTTTTACTTTCACTGTTATTTCCACAATATTTATCCTATCTGAGGAAAACCACACGTGCAAACATGCAAGACCTTCTGTTTAGCTCTGTTGCAGGAAGCTGTCTGTAAGAAAACATATATTCTGAGACAGAGTGAGAAGGCTAGCAGTGGGGAGAAAAAAAAGGTCTTACCACCAGGTCAGGGTCCTGCATGAGGCTGAGGATAACCTCATAGAGGAGGGGTCGAAGGTCAGATTTGAACTTGACAGATATCCATTGGCCTATTAACCAGATGACTCTTCGACGAATCAACTTATACCTGGAGGAACAGAACAGAATTGGATAGGATCAGATACTAGTAGGATGTTTAGAAAAACAGTGGAAAATGGACACCAAAGCACTGGGTAAAAAGTCAATAAAGAAGAAATAGAGGACCAGAAGAGGGAAGACACGGGAGCCGTGAACCTGTGATTTAAAAAAAACTATTTCAGTATTCCAAACACACACACTAATCACCATCACTGAGCCTTCACTATGACTTAGGCTGAGTGTGTACATTTTTGTGTGCAGGTGTTTGCCAGATTAGAATCCCCACAGAAGCTCGGGGAGTAAACCTGTTTCACAAGATGTTTTAGGCCACAGTGGAACGATGCTTTAGACATAAAAATGTCTGAAAACAACCCAAGGCACCAATTGAGAGAGACCTGGGTGAGTGTTGAGAATGTTTGTGCTGATGTATTTATCTTATGAGTGGAAAGCTTGCCAGCAAGAGGAACGCCCAGAGGGTCACTGGCCCACTGAAGGAGAAAAAGTGAAAACGGTAAATCAATCCATTTATAGAATTACCTTAAAAATTGCGTGAGCCGCAATAGCCAATAATTTAAATTAAAATTTCAAACAGAGTGTGCCATGAATAAGGCTCCATATGCTGGGAAATATTAGTTCTTCAGTTGTATCAGCATGCAAAAATGTGTCCACCCAGCATCTTCCCATCTGCCCTGCCGCGTATGAGGCAAACACTTTGTCTGAGGACCGCCTTGCAAAATGGCGTGGATAGAGGGGTGGAGGAATGAAGGAACAGGGGGATGAGAGGGTAAAGGATCTGATTGGATAGATGACACATTTGTTGGCTTCTTGTCAGAAATCCACAGGGGAGCCGGAAACTGAAGTCTGGGCTACAAGCCAGAAGACTCTTAAGAAGAGTTGTTTGATGATGGCAAACAACACTGTGTGTGAGGGTGTTTGCGTGTACATAGTGCGTGTTTATAGGTGTGGACATGTGTGCAGTTTGCTTGTATGAAAACATTGCAAAGCTTTTGTTCTGTGTGTTGTGGTGTTTGTGGAAAATTCATCTTAAATACATTTCAGATTTTATGGAAAAAAATATTTGGAAACCTACATATTAGACCATAAATTACCATTACCAAGAACATTAAAATTAATGTCATTTGGACTTCATTTCTCATCATCTTAAAAGCCCAAGATGGAACTTTTGCACTCCTGGGTTTACTGCTCAGAAGCAGTGGAACATGAGATGAAGTAGCATCTAATTATCTTTAAAGGCAAATGAAAGTAGGGCATGCCAATCTGATTTTCTACAAGCGACCTACAGCCAAAACAGAAGGCTATCGTTTAAAACAGTGATTTTCAACCACTGTGCCGCAGCAGGTGTGCCGTTGGAAATTATCCAACCTCACTTAATTAGTCTAATAAAATAAGTCCGCATGCGGCAATTTGGCGGCTCGGCGCTTCCATTGCGCACTTGCCAATAGAAGCGGTATTTCTTACACACGGACAGCTCACATCAGTTTAGTTTACTTTGATAATTCGTTCATGGCATTCAGTTTATTGGCTCTTCTTCAGCATACAACATTAAGCAGTACAAAGCATGTAAACGGTACACTGTCTGCTCAAGCTGGGAAGGCAGTTGGGAAGTTGGGAACATGAATTCAGGGCCTGTCAGCCTACAGGACGAAGACAAGACAGACAGGCTGGGTGACAGGGACAGGTATTTGTCAGTCAGCAGAGGATAATCACAAAGGTTAGACATGACTCAATATGACTCGAAGCTCAACTTTCACAAAAGTTCACATCTTCACAACTGACTGGGCATTTGCTTTGTGCAGTCAGTATAGTGACAATCCGTTTTGTAAGAGCTAACTGGCGGCTAGGAGCTCAGTCACAGGTTAAACTCATAGCACATCATTTTGTAGACTTAGGGTCTTATAGAGCAATAAATATATTTTATCATTTTGCTTTGATCACAATGACGGCATCTCACTCTAGTTGGGATCGCCAAACATGCTGGTAACTAAGCAAATAGAATGTTGACCAGCCTTTACTCAACTCAGTAGTCTTGAATGTCAAATTAGCTGACAACTCACACATTTGGGGCAGATACAGAGTAAAAGGACACTCAGTTTTATGAATAGCTTAATACACATGTAAATGAAGCAATACTGTAGTAATGATTCTTTTGAGGCAAATGATAGGGTGATGGTAATTGTAGAAACATGGTTGGATGACTTTATTTGACCTTACTGACAAATCTGGCACTGTGTTTTATGTATTACCCCCAATAAACCATGGCTGGTTGTTAGAGGGTACATCTGCTAAAACTGCATTTCTACTGGACATTAACCAGCCTGTCAGGAAAGCTCCACAGACAACTGATGATATGATGTTGTGCACCTGTCTCCCCATCTGGAAAACCCCTAATTTCATCCCGTGTCTCACTGGTTGTCCACACAGCAAACCCGCAGGTCCTGCAAGACCACAGCAGATGTTAATGTTCTCCCTCAAAAAGGCTTTGTAAAATCGACCTCTTTTGACGTCATCTCTCTCCAAACGTTTTATTCACGATTTTTTAAATCTGTGACAAGCCTCAAAATTGACATATTGCCATTGTTTGTGATGTGTCCCAAATAAAGTGCAGCAAGCTGTCTTAAACGATCCAACAGCAAATGCCTAGAGGACAAGGAAAGGCAGGCAGTGCAGCATGGATGATGAAGGCTCTGGTGGCTTGGCTCAAACATACTGTTTTTAATGTCAGCAAATGCAATATAGTGATTGTCTGTCTGTAATGTATTAATATTACTACATGCATTTTAGCCACTTCACTACACAGTTTTAGCTCCCTTTACAGTCTCACAAACATAAGATTCACTGACAAATATCAGAAATCAGAAAATAGATTTCATATTTGGTACATTTGGACAGAGCAGACTGATTGTATTTTCAGACCCAGAGGAGCATTTAGGGTTTTACACTGGTGCTGACAGTGCTTCAGTGAAAAATATACCCTTGGACAGTCACCCTTGGAATTTGCAGTCTGCCAAGAGGCAAATCTGTGTCCTTAGATGACAGCAGAGATGAATCTTAGCAGTTGTATCCCTCACTTTACATAAAACCTGTTCAAAATAAGATGCACCAATATAACCTTCAAAGATATATTTACCTACTTAAGGATGTTGATAAAATTACAGACATTGAAATAGAACAGGTGGGAGAGAACACCATTTTAAATACTGAATATTATATAGTTGTATTGTACGAGTATAGCTCTAACAGAGTAGTACATTAATCCTGATCTTATGTCCCTTGTTAATATGAGCATCATTATGTGGACTTGAGTGTATTTGTGCATGTGTGTACACTTATGCAAATTGGTTTGGTGCCGAGAATTGATAATATAAAATAATGATTACAGTAAACCAGATTAGGCCCAATTCCCCAAACAGAATGCAGAGACTGTTGATAATAACACGATGGGCATGGGATTTCAGTAATGCTCTCCCAACATGGGCTTCCCTCCATGACACTGCTGCACGATTTGTGGGGGGCAGGGGACAAAACAGAGAAAACAAATCAATCTCTCTGTCCAGCCAAACCCACCATCCATCCACAGATGCATCAGAAACATCACAATTGGGATGGGATTTTCCAGACATAGTCCTTTCACCAAGAAATCTTTTGGTGAAAATAGGTCAATGTTGTCGTTTTGCTCTGCTCTTCAGAAGACATGTTTATAAGATCTAAGAGTTAAAGGGATTTAAGTAAACAATATTTATTCTTTCATTTCAAACATTACTGACAACGAAAATAGGAGAGAAGGGAGTGGAGTGTTTTCCAATAGCACAGCCACAATGACATCAGCAACCTTGAACATTGAAGTCAACACAATCCTAAGCAGCCGACCTTTGGAGAGCCGCAGGCATTATGTTTGGACTGACTTGGGGTCTAGTATCCCTTTGGCCTGTCGGGGTGCTTATATTGTGATTTTGGATGTTGCTTGTATGGTCAGAGATGTAATCCTTGTTCATATGGCAAGCGCCACCTGCCCACCTATGAGCCTTTGGGAAGCAGCAACTGTGCTGCTGATGGCAACCAGTTCCTGGACAGAGGTATTTAAGCCAATTAGAGAGATTAAAGAATTACCACAAACATCTGAGAGTGATGTTAGGCTTCCGGTGAACTCACATACAGTATCACACAGCAAACAGACAAACTCTTATAATTTATATATTTATGATGCATCTTGCTGTTGGATTGAGTCAGGTCTGTATGGCAACAGTGTGACGAAATGTGACACACATGAGCCATCAGTGGGATACAAACAACTACTAGTAACTTTGCAAAGCTTATTATTGTATAATTCAACCCAGCAATATTAAGGCCATGGTGTTGCTGTTTTGGAATTCATTACAATGTATACTTTCCAACATCTGGTCCAGCCCGGAACATATTACAATGTATGAGAAGGATGATGAAATCCAGTGAAATGCAATATAATGCAACACCTGCAAAAGCTGAAATGTCCATCAAGTTGAATTAACATCTCAATGACAAGGCTCAACCAACTGGATATCACCAGCTATTTAATGCTCCATAAAAATGTTATCGGTTTGTCCTGTTATTTCGTAACCCTCTGTATCTAGATATGTTATTGTTTCCGCTTAAGAAAATGATTCACAATTCGTAACTGGGAGGCAGTGGCTCAGTTGGTAGTGCTTCCGCTTGGGAACCGGAGGGTCGCCGGTTCGAGCCCCTGCCGAGGTGCCCCTGAGCAAGGCACCGAACCCTCAATTGCTCCCCCCTCTGCGAAGGGTGGTAATGTAATGTAAGTTGCTTTGGATAAAAAGCGTCTGCCAAATGATCGTAATGTAATGTAATGTGACTTGATGTATATACAGAATATACATTATAATACTGAAATTGGAAGCATTGTCAAATGAAAACAAAATTCATAATATAAGAAATGTGTAAAGGGGATGAAACTCTGAAAATAAAAAAGCTTTTTTGGAGGAAGATGGTACCTGTGATGGCTAACTTGCAACTCCCCAAGAAGCTGATTCTTGAACCACTGATCAAAGTCCACATTGTCAAATAGCTCATAGGCTGCCAGTCCCACTGCGTTATATACTGTAAAGAAAACAATCACAGGAATAGGCAGAATTAATCATATTTGCATACAACATTTGTATAACAACGTTATTATTTGAGCTATGACAAAAGAAAGGAATGCGGTGGCTCAGTTCAAATCCAGTTTGTATATATTCCTGGAATGAGCGGCAAATCACTCTTAAATCTGGCATTTAAAGGGAAATTCTTTCACTTGAAGACAGGTTCAATTTAGTTTATAATATACGTTTTAAATTGCATTGATTTATGTACGATATAAACAGTTTCTGTGTAAAAAGTTTTTTATTTTTTCCCATGTGGGAGTCTGCTGCTTAGACGTAGACAAACGAACACATTATCTGTTCTGGTTGTAAAGTTAAAATATGTATGAAAAACATTGCCAACACCAAACAAAATAAAAATAAATTTGGCTACAAAATGTTGCTGGCGAGTAAAACCGAACAGGTGCGCAACTCTGCAACAACACTAAAAGGTGCACTTGGATTGGAAATTATTGTCATCAAGGGTCAAATATAAGACAGCATACTGAAACCAAAACAGGAAAAGAGACCGTGAAAAACATTGTGCAATATGAAAACAGAGGTAAGAGACAATAATTTATTTAATATTACAGAAGATATATTTACTGTGAATATTTTTTCTTAAACTGCATTTAGATGCTTTGGCAAAAAGCTTCTTTACACATTTATGCCAATTCCGAATACTGAATGAGAAGGAATATCATTTTTAGAGGGCAGGAGAAAGGATGAGAAAGAAGTTAAAACTTTCCATCAATTCTTGTTAATTGTCTCGGTTTGCTATGTTGTTTATTTTGTCCTCTTTTTACTCCAATTGAGACAGTTCTTTACACTTCAGCCTTTGATACAAGTTGCATTACTTTGAAACGTTGGTTGTTATATTGATGTTTATAATGCTCTTGCTTGCTGTGTGCTATCCTCTTGTATGCGGTGTACAACCTGTTATCCTTTATCCTCTGCTGCTGTAACATTGCTGGGAACATCACAACTAAGTGTCAGTATTGCTATATCAATTGGCAATAGAAACCAGGGCACTCCACAGGCACCCTGCTTCAACAGAGCGACTCTCAGCAGGAGATCATAAAAGTCTATGATTTAGTTGTCTAAGGTATAAACCAGCCCGATGTGGGAGCCTCACCTGCCAAAGAGTTATAAATACTGAAAGGAAGTGGACAAAATAGAGGCGCCTGTGTGAGTAAGGATGGAGGGAATAAAAAGATTGTGGAAAACTGTGGAAAAAAACAGTAAGTGGTAGAGAGAGCATGGGTAATTTAAGAATGACTTGTTAAAAAATGTAAGATGCAGTTAAAAATGTCTTTAACACAATTATTGAGGTCAGACTAAAAAATACTTCATTGACTGAAACATCATTTTCCCCATCTCCTGTAGCTATCTTTATTAAAATACCTGAATAAACTTTTCTTCTCCTGCTTTGGACCATGTCCAGGGTGGACTATTGAGAATTCCAACCACAAAGCAAGATTGACCACCTTCATATGTTACTCTGAAATGTTAGCAATGTCTGACTTTTAGATTTGTACTAGTCGAGATCTGTTTTGACCTGGAGTTATTGAACCAAGCGTAGGTGGAGCCATTGACTCACCTGCATCCTTAATGAGCAATTGGACAGTGTCATCCACATTGGTTGGGCCTGCAAAAACACAAGATATGTTATTTCAATGTATGTGAAATCAATAACAGATTCAGAACAGAGTGTTGTATAGTGGAGGTGAAAACACAACCGAAAAATGTTGGATAAAGGATGACCTGTAGGACTTTGTGGACCTAGTGTCAAAATACAATAATACTTTTCCTGACAAGAATTGTTTAAGTCGTGGTCTCCACTATATTACTGCCTGGTGTTATTTTTACCGGTCTGCACTCCTCTCTTCCTGTTGTTGTGTGCGCTCAGGTTTCAAAATCAATAGCAGCCACTCTTCAACCATAGAATTACCCAATCTGGCATTTCTGTGCTTTCGCAGAGCCCATTTCCACTCTGTCATTTGAAAATGAAAGCCGGTTGTGAGACAGTCTGGAAGCAAACACTATAATTTCCCCTCTGTTTGAGCAATAGCGTCACTAATTCAGCAACAGCATAACAACTAGACATCAGCTCCAGAGGGAGAGTAGAAGCGTGTGTGCAACTGAGTGACTTGCGGCTGGTGGAAATGGTGTTAGTTGTCACCAGGGAATCTGAGGCTGCTGTCCAAGCCTACAGATTGTGTTACATATACAGAACAGTGAGACTACACATTTTCCTTTGTTGCTAGTAATAGAAAAATTGTATATTAGATTGTGGTTTAGGACCATACAGTTTGTCATCAACATTCATACCGTGTCACATGGAAACTGTGGCATATTGGTGCATTATAGCGAGTGAGAAGGATGTTGTGATTTATGCATTGCACATATACACCATAAGAGCTGGTAGGAAAGAAGAGCATGTTTTTCTTTGTAAAAAATAATAGGAAACTGACTGACCCTGGAGATTCTGAACCATTTCCAGTAGCACAGGTGTCAGGGTCTGGCTGTAACTGTGGAAGATATCTAGGAACAATACTTCGGTGCAAGGCTGGAGAGCGGGAAAGAGAGCAGAATATATGGACACAGTTAGTTTGTATGATAAACACAAAGGGAAATGTGTAAGGGGTGCACACAAACACACAAAACTGGCAAACAATGCACTGAGCTATCAGTTTAATTTAAAGGAAAATGTTATGGACGCCACAAAAAAGTCTACATTAAACAAAGCAAGAACAACTATATGGAGTAATCAATATAACGTATGAATACTTCAAAACTGAGGCTCACACATGTGCATGCATCTCTGATATTGCCGGTTCAAATATCTGATGTTTTTGCCTCAGTGACAAAAGGTCATAGGCCAACTGACACTTCCACTAACAATCAAGTCTTCTGAGATTAAGAAAAACACAGGAAAACACAGGGGGATGGTAGTATAGTTGGAGAGCGACCCATGATTATCAGCTGTGACAATTGAAGCAAAAGATAGATATTGACACTTCATTAATGAACCACTGTGAGTGTGAATGCCCCCCTCCATACAACACGTTAACGCTAAGATCAAAGGAAGGTTTCCACTGTGGTGCAGGTAACATAAATAACCTTTTCAAAGGTTTTCCATTGTTTATTCAAGAAATTAAGTTTTAGTTTAGTTAAAGGCGACATTTAGTTTTTTTTTAGGATAAGTCCGCATTCAACATTCCTCTCCTCTGCTGTTAAGATGGTAGTTACAGCAGATATTTGCCAATGTTGTTTTTTGCTGAAGCGTTGAAGTTATGTCGTCTGAAGTGAAAGATACAAGTAGCCACTGGAGACTAATGCTGCTGTCATAAGACTATGCATAAAATGACAAAAACAAACATAATCACCACACCCTTACAAACACCCAACAGGTAAACGGTATGTGGAGGGTAGACTTTTGTATGTGTGAGCAACAGTGCTTTAGCTCACCCTCAGACTGTATTTCCAGGAGTCACCACCTGTTTCTTCAACAGCTGAGTAGAGTAGAGTAAAGTAGAGTAGAGTAGAGTAGAATAGAGAAGTAGTGATTGTTCATTTTATTTTGTTGCTCAACCATGCATATCACAGCATACAAATCCCACATGAAGAACTATTATTTATGTTACACATCTAACTCTACTTACTGGCTGAATTAGTAGGTTAATTTAGCTTTACTAAAAATTACTCATTCATCGTATTTCCCAGTCCACAAGTCTGATAAAAAAGGATCAAACCCACAATCGAGAAGTCTGTATGAAACTCCATGAGTCGCAGAAAACAAAAAAGACTACATTTGGTAGCCTTTGCCATTCTGAACTTGAGAATTAAATCAACCCTGTTAAATCAACCAATCTGCTTGTGCGGAAAGGTCAAGACATTTGGATTTAGCCTATGTGTCTGGGCTTGTGTAAATACCAAAGCTCTCAGGGTCCTCTTCCCACATCGCCAGCTCTTCCTCTGTGAGAAGGAAGTAGTGTGAGACCAGACGACGTCCAATCTCTGTCAGTGTGGGGTGTGTGAAAAACGCTGTCTTAATCTTGTGAGCCTCCAGACTTTCTGGTTTACTGTCTGAAGGAGGGAGAAAGAAAGACAAGAGATTCAATCCAAAAAAGTTCATTTTATGATAACTTACTTTCTCAAGTTATATGCACCTGTACAACATGCATTCAGCATGCTGGATTCCTACACTATTAAAAAATTGTCCAAACAAATCCAGCTGCTTAACATCTCAGTGTAATTGGCAAAAAAAACTAACTCGAAATTTGTGATTATGGGAAATGAAACAATTTCTAGAATGTGACTTTAACTGACAAGAAAACTTTCCAACTGGCTTCATTGGCTGAAGAACTAAAAAACCCAAGACAATGTTAACTTCCAGTTTGCCTTGTGGCTCCTGACCCACATGTGTTTTTGTTAGTTTAGTACAGCACTGACTAAAATGTCAGACACCCACTGATCTTCCTGCCTGTCAATCTGACTGACAGCATGGACATAATAAATAAGTCAGAGAGCTGCTTTGTTTGGCTGTCAAGACACTTTTTTTTTTCTCTTGTCTTTTGTCATGTACCCTGGCCGCTGAAAATACAACTACATTTAGAAATGGGAAATACAGACCTTAGGCCAGACTACCATTACATTAGAGCAGGGGTTCCCAAACTTATTCTGCAGGTACCCCCCCCCTTTTATGGATCAGAATTTTTTTGAGCCCTCCGCCAGGGGATGTGCTGATCACAGCTCATCACCCCCCACACCACACACCCACACACTTTGGGAACCACTGCATTAGAGCATATTTCAGTGGCATTAAGAAGAATGGTTTTACTTTTGGAACTATGATATCTTCCACAAAGCACCCTATTAGCTCACAGAACAAAAATGAGCACCATAGTGACAGCTAATGAAAACGGGGAGGCCCCTCACAGCTTGAAATAAATATGAACTATCAGTGAGCGCTCTGCTTTTAAAACACTGTCAGAGATAATTCTCTGGTGTGGTCTGTGTTCCCATATATTAATTATTTGACACTTCATCAGTCTGTTCATCCCCAAAGCACTCACTTCATACCTTCTATATTCTTGGCAGGTTTGTAGGCATCGTTTTTTAAGATCATCTTGATGAGACTCATGCACTGGACGATAAAGCGTTCAAAAGTCACTCCATCCCCGGCAGGTGTGAACCCGTAGCTGACAGCAAATTCCAGGGAGCGCTGGATTAGGGGTATGAATGCACATGGATGGTGCTCCAAGAAGTCTAACAACTACAGTGGTAGGGAGGGGATGAGAGAGATAAATTGAAAAAATGGAAAAGGAGAGCGATCAAAAGTAGTCAAACTTTTTTAGACTGTAATGTCTTGGAACACATAACTGTTATTGTCATCACAACACATGATATACAAGTCAACTCACAACTTTAGTGTACAATATGATTGTCTTCTCCAGCTTTTCTCTGCAAGGGCTGCCTGGACCGACCTGCCGACCTGAAGTACAAAACAATCACATACTTCACAGCAACAGATAATTTGATATCAATTTGAAAATGACATTTTATTGTGGTTAATTATATTAATAATTTATCATAGAGCCAATTCCCTGCACAGGGTCAAGTGTGATTTAACATGAAACTAGAATTTAATGGTTCAAGGAGAGCATAAAATGTTGAACTATAATTCAAGCCAAATGCATTCGATGAACAAGTTACTGTGTTCCTTCTATGACCAATTTGTTCATAAATTCTGAGCAACTAAAAATAGACCAAACCGTTGCTAATGAGGTTAAATGCCATAATATGCACTCATCTGCATACAACTCACTAAGCCTTCATGGAACACGTGTGAAGCTCTTGAGAAACTGCTTTTTGCACTAACACGGCTTTACTACCAGATTATTTGTATGCCCACTCATGTGTTGGCTTTTTTTTTTTTTATACAGAATGGCCTTTTTGTTTCAGAATCTTGCCTATACAGACAAAAACAATGGTCCTTGTGTAAAAGTGTAGAACAAGCAATTGCCATCTTTCTTCCTTTCAATGTAGGAGGTCAAATGTCCACTCTACACTACTACCTTGTCACAATCCCATGGGACCGTGACAGACTGGTGCGTATCTAATTAAGTTTGGTGATAAAAAAAAATAACTTCAAAAAGGCCCATGAGTGCCTCACCCCGTCTGATGTAAAGTTTGGCTTCACACCCCTCACTGTGCTAGATCCAATAAAGATGTCCCAGGTAGTTTACTTCCTTGTATAATAATACCCTCTGAGTAAGTGAAGGGGAATTTATAAGCCTGGTTGTTCTCACATAATTGGAGGAATGCCATGCATCAATTTATTTTAGTGACCAATGACCTAAAGTGACAGTGGGTAGATTAAAAATGTTAAGTGGTTTAAAGATTGTATTGTCCCTTCTTTCAGATTTTGGATAGATCTGGCGCATCCGAGCACTATTCCATTATATTGAATGTATGTCCATCCCCTTAATCCCTGCTAGTGTGAAAGTGTGTGGCAGCAGGGGATGTAAGGAGATGTGTTGCGTCTACTAAGTGACCGAGGCCATAGATCTAATTCAAGTCCATATATTTCATAGTGGTCAGCTACAGCTTTGCAACAGGCCTGGACAAATCCCTTACAAATAAGATATAAACACGCAGAAAGAAATGAAAATGACTGAACAAGCATTCTCCAGAAAACGACAGGGCAGATAGTTAACCTGACTACACTGACACTAAAGGACATTTTTTATTTGACAAATACAGCAAAACAACTTCTGTTTTTAGCAGTGTTGTGACAGACAGAGAGACAGTGAACCTCAATCGAAGGAGAAATGTCTCCCAGAATCAGTCCCACATCAAAATGAACCACAAAAACTAAACTTATCACAGCAACCAGAGCTGATACTGTATGACCTTGAGCTTGCACTCACTTTTGAAAGTGACTGTTGTGGCCGATATGGTCTCATAGTTACAACTAATGCCCATTTAGGAGACATTATGAAGACACATCCCCTCAATAGTTCTTTAATGTACTGTTAGATCTAAAGTCTACAGAATGAGGTTACGGTTGTGTTCGTTGCAGGTAATCATGATGAATCACCCAAAACACAAAAAGACATATCTACAGTCAATGTCATAGTTGAATATGGAAATGATCACCTTAAATTGGCGTTGGAGGCCTTTCTACATGGTTTAGCAAAAAAAAAAAAAAAAACTATTAAAAATGATTGCCCTTTTGATCTATTTGTGTAAAAATAACGTTTCACAATAGCTAGAGCAAACCCGAGAAAATAATTGTGTATCTTAAGTGGGTCTATCCTCTATGTACATAAGATGAAGACATGGTAGTTTGTCAACTGAAAGGAGAAGGACAGAGACAAGTACTCACAGCATTCCAAGAACTGTTTTAGCCTTTCAAAAACAGCATTCAGGAAGCCCTAAAAAAGGAAGACATGAAAACAGAGGAGACAGTTAAATCACTAACATTTCTGCAGTCAAACCACTCGTGACTGACATTCACAAAGGAACTATGTTTGTGTGTGTGTGTCTGTATACAGTAAGTACAGGCAAGGGATTGTGTGTGTCTATCTCAGGAGTGTGTGTGTATGTGTGTTTAGCCTCTATACTCAGGAGCATAAATAAAAGTGTCAACTGCACAATATGAAATAATCAATTATGTGTAGCTTGATGTAACCACAGCTCGGCTCGGGAAATTAGATGATAGATGAAGATGGAATGTGTTTAGTTCTGCATTAGCGCTCAACTATGAGGTCAACAGCAGTGTCATTAATCGCAGATCCAGTCAACTCGGCCCAGCCAGCTACTACTGTTCCTAACTGAAGTAGAGAAGAGGAGGTGGAGGAAAGGGAGGTCACAATGACAACGCATATTAAAGCATTTTAAGCAGGGTATGTACATGTAAGGTCTTTTCCCGCTGTACATGCACACATGTAACAAGAAACAAGCAAAGTCAAGTGTATCTGTATAGAGCAATATCATAGACAATGTCTCAAAAGGCTTTATAAAGGCACACAAAGCTATCACTCTGACATTAGCCCTCCAGCAGAACAAGAACCAATAAGAAGGAGGAAAAGAGCCTGATGTGCAACAGGTGGGGAAGCAGGTGACTAAAAACGACAAGTTGACTATAGCAGAAAAGGAATATAAAATAGCACAGCAGGTATTAGCTTTATTTATTCTACTCATAACCTAATCAGCTATGAACCAGATAGTACCACGTAGCAGGTACCGGACCCAGCAAGGGCAGGACCCCACCCATTTGAAATCATGTGAAGGTCTTAAACGGAATGGGGATGTATGCTTCAAGGTGGAGTGTCTACAGTCATTTTACTTGTAATTGTTTAGTTGTTGTTGTAGAAGAATACATCCATCTCATTCAAATGATTCTTTAATACGAGTAGTAGTAGACTTGACCCTGTGTTACATAGTGCAAAGACTTTCCTCCGCGCTCTAGGGCCAAACATTGTATTGGAGACTGAAGTATGTAAGAGAAACCAATTGTGGAAACAAAGGGAAAGCATTTTCACAGAAAAACAGTAGTGGAGCAACATCAAACAATCGGAGGTGCGGGGAGATTCACTACGGTTGCACAGCAGCAGTTCAGACTTGCTGTGCCTGAGGCCTCTTAAGATAGACAATCTGACTTAAGTACTTTTTCATAAAGTCTTTGTGATGATGTCTGAAGGTTACTGACCAAAGCAAATTTCAAACTTGTGAGACTGTTTGCCTTACAGTCCCCTGGCACTAAAATTGGAATAGACTGACAGCCCAATTTCTTTCAAGACCACTCTCATCAGCAATGGAAGAGCGGAACAAGAGATGACAGCCATCGGCATTTTGATTACCTTAAATCATTACAGCAGCCATACTGAATAATGAACACAAAACAGAGGTAGGTTTTGCATCAGTGCAATTCCAGTGATACAGAAATATTAAAAAAAGCCTTCAATTATTTTATCTGCGAAATGTTGCGATACCTTATGCCAGATTGAGGAAAAAGCTTCATTTGGGTGATATCCTCCATTTTGTAATATCAAATGGGTTATAGATAACTTGATTAATCAAGGACTTAATCAGAGACTTCTTATCCGGGAGTAAGGGAAATTTGAGTGAAATCAATCACCATGTTAAATTAAATTTCATCATGCCTGTCTGAGTCAACGGACATGCCCCATAAGAAGCGATTCTCAGGTGCATGGCAGAAATTTCAGCACTGTAAACAATTATATACCTCTGATATCTGTGTATGTGAATGAGACAGACGGCCAGAAGCAGACAGGTGAGCAATTGGCTGTAAAGTGGCATAATGTTGCTCATTTGTCTCTAGGCTCTGTAGGTCTGTAATGGCTCTGTAGGAAGTGTTTACCTGAAACGTGAAATGAAACTTGACGTAAAAAAAGCATCGGCAAGCTAATGCACAAAGGAGTGACTAAGACTGTAAAGCATAAGCATCTAAACAGAAAATATTATATAATATTATACATAAAAGTGACTTTACATCTGCTGACTGAGCTGGCCAAGTTACTATGCAAAACAAATTACTTTTCAATGTGAGGAACCTTTTCTTTGTACAACATTCCGCCTGCTGGCTGCAAGCTGCTTCATTAGGTGAATAACACAGTTATGTAAACACAATCTCGGGGGACAGCAAAGGAAAGGATGGTGAAATAGACAAAACGTTAACTATAGTATCAGACTTAAATGATGATAAAAAATGCAAACATTTGACTAGTGAAAAACTGCACCAGTGAAATAGATATGGAGATCACATTTCATTTCAAAAGTGCTGACACAAAAATTACTTGAGCTATAAATTCCAATTCAGATTTCATATTATTTGCACAAACCAATAAATTGCATTGTGCAATCCTCAATCAGATTAATCCTAGATGTGAATGTATGAGTATGACAACTAAGCATGATGCAATTCAACGTCCAGGACGCAAATATCTGCAGTGCTGCATGTTTTCAGTTGTGCAGGGAATTACCTAAGACAGATTCTGTGACAGAGCACAGCCACATTTGAATGCACTGCCAATACAAGACACTTCTTGCCTCTTGTCTGTCTGTCTGTCTGTCTGTCTGTCTCTCTCTCTCCCCCCTTTTCTCAATCAGCAGTTGCGAGCCATATGCGTACATTTCCATTCTCTACTTTCATTTTTATGCGGCTTTACATGAAATCACTCTAAAATGCATATGCAGTAACCCAAGCATGCAAATGTTATGCTTCATTCAAATAGTTCAATTAACTGAGACTTTGAACCAGCACAACGTGAAAGCTGAAACACACATTTGAGAACGGGGAGATTTAGACAAAACTGAATAACTGTTTGAGGGATCCAGACTTTCGTCACCCTCAGAGCTGGAAGAGGAGATGATAGAGAAACCCTGACCCCTTCCCCTACTCTTTGAACTGAGACAAAGCTTAAGGCTCTTTCAATTGTGGCAGCCAACCATATTTGGCAGAGTATGATTAGAGTAATTTTCACCTCAATGCCAAAGGAGAGAACATTACATTTTCCAAAATAGTAGTAACAGTTAAAAACAATATTTAGCAAACAACTGCTTTTCCTTGCACTCACCATCACTTCCATATTCTGTTGTGGCTCCTGGAATCCGTGTACTGTCAATTTGCGAAGCACTGCAGGGAGCACACGGAAAGAAATTGTGGTAGAAGAAGAGGACGCAACAAGGTTAAAATGATTCCACAAAAGTAAAGTCAATGTCAATGACTTTCTGATACATACAAGAGTACATATAGCGTATGACTGAATCAGATTTGGAATCATACAGTTTAAGCCATAATTTTAAATACCAGCATTTTAGTTTTTTTTTTACATTTCCCTGATATCAGGTAAATGCAACCCTACACATGAGAAACACTCTGCCTGTGTGCAAATAAGACTGTTTATCTACACAATGAGTAGATCGGAAGATATTGAGGACACAGAGATTGAAGTAATGACAATGTGCATGCACACCGATGTCTGGATGTGTTTTGCTACCTTTCAGAGAGAGCAGTGTCCTCTCTAGTGAGCTGAGAGCTACAGTCTCATCTCTGGCACAGATCTGCTGGAGGAAGCAGTCAGTGTGGTGGCTCCACAGGGAGCACGCAAAGCTGTAGATGCCCGACGCCAGCTGCAAACAGACACACACGCACATTCAAATGTACAGTCATCATCACACAAGTGAAATTATTCTGGACATAATTTTAAAGTCATTTCAGTGAATGCAAAGCGCATCAGGCCAGAGTTACAAATGTTAACAATTCCACACTCAAATTGTCTTAAATCATTTCATCTTAATTTCTGAGTTTAATCAATTGACATATTTCATCATCGAAAAATTAAGTCATACAAATTTTCAGCAATTAATTATGGAAAAACATGGCAGTATTTATATTGATGACAGATGACTGGTGGTATGCATGTCTAGCACTTCAGTACAAGAATTGTGGTAATGATGCTATTCTACAGAGACTAAATTCAGTCCATGTGATTATGCATTATGCAAGAGTATAGAGCAACATATTCTTATTATAAAATCTTAGTATACCTCATACGGCAAAAAAAAAAAAAATTCAAAGGCTTAATGGCAGGGAAAACAGGCCCTTACAGGAGGCAATACAGCCATACAAGTGTTCTTATATTCTGGAAAGCAACTGTGTGCGTTTTTCTCTGACCCTTTTTAAAGTCACTGAGGGAGATGGCAGAGCGGCAAAATTTCAATAAAGGCAAACAATTTCCTCTATCTACATACTGATTCCCCATTCCAGCAAAGATAACTCAAACCAAAGCCATTCAAGGAAAATGCAGTTCATTTTGTTTGACAATCTCCTGTGCGATATTGCCCGTCTACTGCCATAAAAAAGTACAAAGCTAGTTATCACCTCACCCTTTCAACTCTCAACTTGCATGTTTGCAAGGCACAAAAAGCAAAGAAGCTTAAGATAAGCAGAAGCGCTGAAATTGCATATAAATCAATCTTAAGTAAAACAAGCAAAATCTTTTTATGAGTTAAGAGTCAGGCTTTAAATTATTTCAATGCAACCCAAAATAGAAATTACTACCCAGCAGTTAAAATAATTAATAACAACTTTATTTAAATAGCACCTTTCAAAACAAAGTAACAAAGTTCTTTATAATGAAAGCAAATCAAAGGAATAGAAATCGCGCAAGGGAATATAAACACAGAAAGAAATTAGTAAAAACAAGACACCACATTTAGGGGGGGGGAAATGACACGATACAAGTGAGTCCAAAGAAGAGAAGAGAGAAGAGGACAAAGAGTTTGCTGGCCTGAGGTCTCCAGGCGGACACTGTAAATCAGGGGTCCCCAACCTTTTTTGGGCCACAAGCCGGTATCATGCAAGACAATTTCACAGACCAGCATTCAAGGTGTGGGGGGATAAATAAATGCATAAATAAAATGATACGACTGACATAAAAACAAATATAAAGTGCATAAAAAATACAACTCATAATTAGACTGAATAAGTGGGAGCCCTGAGCTTGTGGCTTACAACAAGCCGATCCAATCAAGGGTTAATGGGAGACAATGATGCCCAGAGTGTGTTCCTTATGTCCAGTCTACTCACTCACTCTGTCACTGCAGAGAAGACCCCGCTACACAAAGACAGGATGTTGCAAATGGAAGCAGGGCTTTCAGAGCTTTTTTGGCGATCTCAGGATATTCTGCCTTGATTTTAATCCAGAACACAGGCAGAGTTGTTCGTTGTTTGTTGAATTAACTTTTAAGGCCACCGTCATTTGCAATCAAACACAGTTGATCTTCTTCTGGCACGGACAGGCTCAATTCAGTCTTTTAAAAGCAAAGACAGGTGATTGTGAATCAGCGCAGAGAATGATGGCTCTTTAAAAGACATTTGTTTTCGATATAGACTGATCATCATATTTTTGATGATCAGTCTTTCTGTGCGGCCCTGTACCAAATGACCCACAGACCGTTGTCGGTCTGCCGGTGGTTGGGAACCGCTGCTGTAAATGGCTAATTCATAAACATAAACTTGAATAATGTGTTAGTTATGGGGACATAATCTCATGTGTACTGTAGCCTAAACAATGCCAGCCAGGGGGAACAGGGGGAACAGGGCAATTTGGGAATGTTAGAATGGAGGTTGTAAGACATCTGGTTACTGTCTCAGTGCAGGACAGTGAGGTTCGGATAGAACTAAGTCCCATTTAGGTTTTACCATAATTACTGTGTTTGCACAGTGAGGAAGGATGTTTTATTTTGTTTGGTGTGAAACACTGGTGTCATTTTCCAGTGCACACGTGGGAAACAATAGGGTGCTTAAGTGGTGTTTAGTCACTGATTGCAATGAGAGGCTGTGACTAATACAATTTTCATCTGTGCAATAACAGTATCAAGAGTATCACATACTGACTCCTTGAGGTATATGTTCATAGATTAATTTTCACTATGTTCGGTTTACTTAATTATTATTAAATCATCACTTTGTTTCCCCCTTCCTCCTTTATTAGTACTAGTGGCATCTACCCGAGCTATGCACCGGTATTTCCAATTGCCATTCCCCTGATGATGACAATTTATTCTACGGATCAGTGAACATAAAGTCAAACAAATCACCAAGAGTATGTTGGTCTTGGACAATCTCAGGATGGGGCGTTATCTTAAAGACAATCTTTTCCTGCTCAATCTTCCCACGCCAAGAGTGTTGGCAAACTCAGCAATATCATCACTACACTGTCATGTCTCTGGAAATCGTGTGTGCATGCGTGCGTGCGAAGAATTTGCACTGTTTAATGAGACTCAGACCGCTTTTGTTGCACATGTTGCATTTGGGCAATACCGATTTTGGCCCTTTGTATGACATCAAGTTATCTGGTCTCAGTCTCTGTGTCTGATGTCAAATTATCTGTCTGTTAACCCATGTCTCTCTCATTTTGGTCAGTTTCATGAAGTCATCCCATGAAAACTCTCTTTCTAAACTTGTGTTCTTTAAAACACAACAAAGAACCATAAATCAGAACTGCTGATTCCCATTAAACATTACATTAACACACACACATACAACGCTGCTGTTTTTATATCCAGAGCTACACACATTAGTACATTCCAAAAATCATACCCAAGTAAGACATAAAACATGTTTGCAGACATGATCTTATTGCCAGACATCAGGCATTTAACTTCAACTCATTATACAACTACACAGCAACTCCTAGTGGCGTGTTCCAGAATAGCCATTAGTCGTAAGCCTGCCACTTAAGATGATTTCAACAGACAAATATAAATGTAGGTAATAACATCTGACAGCATACACAATGCAAGGAAAAGACAGGGAAACTGCAAATCAGAATATACAGTTTTAGTTATACTAGCTTTACTCTTACACTATGGTGATCTTCTATGTGGTTGGTATGAAGAAGTTAGGAAAACACATTTAGCTGAGAAAGATGACAAAACACCTGACAAATAGCTGAAACTGTAGACTTACTTCCTGAAAAAGCCGCCTGTCCTGTGCCAGACATTTGGACGCCAGTGTTTTGGTAACATGGTAGAAGGTGAGCAGAGCTCGGTGCTGCTGCAGGCCATCCTGACCCTTCACCGACTCCAGCAGGATGGGGATGAGCTCTGGCCATTGTCGGGGGCAGTCTAGACGCGCCACCTTGGCTATCAGCACTGCAATTTGGGTCGCTATCTATTGGAGAAACAAACAGAGGTATAATACTAGTTTCCTAATACACGCTTGGTGGAAATGTTCCTAAACTTGAAACACGCTCACATACAAAACAATTTCTGAATGCATGGTTGTGAATAAAAGGCTTGGACAACAAAAAGAGAAATACTTTCATTTTTGAAGTGTCAATTATTTACTACTTTCCTAAATTAGCTAGGTAAATTAAGGACAAACACTTATCTTGAATTACAGTACTTCTAAGTGTAAATTGTCCGTGAAATAATGAAAGTGGGGACTCAAACCCACATACTTGCATGCACACACACACACTATCTCTTCTGGAGGTTTGTTTTGACAATAGGCAGTAGAGACAGGTGAGACATGTGGCAATTAAATGCCCGTCTATTCTCTCCATACAGTCCTCATGTTGGATGGCCGCCCCTCATGAGAACATTCACACAGACAGACTATATACTATACTATGTACTTTATATACTTAAAATACTTTTACTTTTTGGTTAAACCAAGCAAGAGCTACAAAAACATGGCTTACTAATGCCCCATGCACATGAAATTCTTTAATGGCCATTTAATCTTTTTGCCGTGAGAGCCATTCATGTCTACCAACTCCCACTACTATACTTTAAAAATGTAAATGAAATGAAAGCATGGACACATTAATAATGTTATTTCAAATGAATGTGGCTGATTTCCCGAGCTTAGTTCTAACTGCTTCTTTTTATGTCTTCATCTTTATGTATTAAATCATTAGTTTAATATTTAGAGCTTGATGGGACACAAACACTGCCTATACACACTTGGGATCTGAACACATTGGGTATACTTGCAGCATGTACATTATATTGATTTGTAGTGAACAGTGCAAAACAGACAAAACACTGGTATAGATAGTTAGAAAGTAAATTTCATTACATAAATGGTAAGTGGACTGTACCTAAATAGCATTTTTCTCCAAAATGAAAATGCACATCCAGAGCAGTTAGGTTTTCAGTGGCTTGCTCAAGGACACTTTTGACTTTGCCATTCGGTACAGCCCGCGAGCCGATCCGGCCCGGCCGGACCACCGATCTGGCCCGTGAGACAGACCAGCAGATCGCTGCGCAAAGTGCGCACCCCCCCCCAACAAAAGTTTTGTCCGATAATTTAGTATGGCCCCTGAGGGCTGATGGCAACATCAAAATGGCCCGCAATAGGAAAAAGGTACACAGTACGATGCTCATTAAATGACTATGTGCTGAATAAGCAGTACGTTCCATTTCATCCCCACTAACCTGGTTGATAGGTTCATTGAAGTTTGTAATGAGACCTGCACGCAATGAAGTCTTCTCCTCCTCTGACAAAGCACTGTGGAGAAAACAACACGGTAAAATAAACAAAGAAAACCAAGAGAGGGTGAAGAAGAGGGAGATAGAACATTTTTGGGCTGAATACAGAAAAACAAATATGAATATTAAACTCCAAAGACGATTCATACAGAAGAAAGTCAGCACTGGCATGGCTGCATTAAGCTCTTCTCCGAATAGATCTAGATAGAACACACAAAAGTGGTATCGATCTGCAAGTGATCACATCAATCTCAACATCACAGCCTGGTTAAGCTCTATAAGCTTTGTTTATAGCTCCTGCTCTCCTCCACCAAACATTTTGTGGTTTGCAACATGATGCTTTCCCAAACAGAGCAGGGCAGAGGGAGGGGCAGTGATGATATAAATCTCCAGGAGAGGCAAAATATATCACAGAAATTTACACTGTCCTGTTGACTACACCTGCTGCAGAAGCGAGACAAAAAAATGGGAGTGTGGGAGGAAGTGTGAGGAATGAATCAACCTGTGACCTTGGTCGAAGAGGGAGAGATATGGCTGCAGGAGGGGAGGGTGTGAATTAGGGGACCAGGGTTTGCCATCTGCACATAGAGTATGTCCTTGCACATCTGGCAGAGTTGGGGCAAGGTTCATATAAATATGGAATAAGATGAAGAGGAAATGAAGTCAAAAATGAGGTGAACAAGAGTGTGTGACCTGTGTGCGTGCGTGCGTGCGTTGTGGAAACCTAGTCATGAAAAACATGAAGAGAAATGAGGAAGAAAGGAAAACTTGAAGGTGCCATCCAGGGACTAGAAAGAGCAAAAACAAACTCAAAGCTTCTGTGTCGAGATATTTTCATAGAGTCAAGAGTCACTTCAAATGACCTGATCTGTTTGTCATTTTTTATATCTTGACAGATGGCTTTCGAATTTCAATATTTTAACAAAGTCTAACTCACGCAGAAGCTATATACCTACATCACCTCCTAAACTCAAAGAAGTACTCGTACAGGGGTGGCGAACCTGTCGCTCACGAGCCGCATTCAGCTCTTTGCCGGCTGACGTGCGGCTCGGCTTCAGCTCGAGTGTTCACAGATTTCTCTCTTAGTGTACAGAATTTTCATATTGTAAAATAAACATCTAAAATGCATATGCTATATCTGGCAATACAGACAAAAAGCTGTTTTCTCTGTGAGAGGGGTTATTTTACCGCCACCTTGCTCTGCTGTATTTTGATATATTCTCTGTCACCTCTTCTTTATGGCTCTTTTGTTATGTTGAACCATTTCATGCCATTGATGGTTTGGTAACAGTGCGGCTCTTCGAAATGGTGTTGGGTTTTGTTGTGGCTCTTTGAGCTGGACTGGTTAGCCACCCCTGTACTAGTATAAATGTTACAACCTAAACCAATTCAACACTCTACTGATCAGTTGTACATCAGGACAATGCAATCATAATTAATATTATGAATGATGCGTGGAATGTCAGCGTTACATAATCTACAATTGCTCAGTTATTCACAGGAACATGATACTTAATCCAAACATCAACAAAACAAATCTAATATATTTCTTATTTTACATTTCAGCATGTTAAATTTGAATATTTCTTAAGCCTCAATCTCCCTCAGCATCATTCTATCCCACTTGTATTATTGGCAAGGAGTCAAAGAGAATCGCACAAGTACCTGCAGGAATAAATTCCCTCGCACAGCACTATAACAATGCCACTATAAGATGAAATTCACTCTGCTGCACTTCTATCAAGAACAAGCTAACTTTGTTGAAAGTAGAAACCTTTGGGCAGAAAGAAAAGAGCAGCAATAATTCAAAGTGGTCAAAGAATGGCTAAAGTGTGCTGAGGCAGAGCCGATTCCCTCGGTTCGCTGTCTGTTCACTGCCTGCTGGGGCAAATGTTCAATTCCAGTCCAACAAAAGCAAATCATTCAGGTACCCAAGGAAAGAGCCCCTACTCAATACCAAAGTGAATGTATCAATAGACAAATCTAGGACAAAAAAAGTGGGATAGGCAAGAGACGATGGAAAGAGACGGAGAGGATAAAGTCTGTTGTAAAAATGAGTAGGAATTAAAGGAGAACACACGAACGGTGAAGACGGGAAGATGGACAGACAGGTAGGCACTTACTGAGGGGCGACTCTCCTCCAGTATCTGTCAATGCCATTCTTGAAGTAGAGCACAGCCAGCCACCTGACGTTAACATCCAGCATGTGGTTATTGAAGATATTCTATGGAGAAGCAAAATACAGGCTTAACTGGTACTAGAAACGTCAAAGGGAGAATTCATTTAATGCACTTTTAATGAGGTCTGACAGCTCAAGCTATAATGGAGAATAACCCCGTTACAACATTCAGTAAATAAAGGCAATGTAACAGAATATAACCGAGTAGAATAAACAGGGACGACTGACTTCATTGTATTCATTCGAATATTCACACAAATTTGTAATTTAAGTTTAATTTCACACAAGGGTTGACATTTCTGATGTCAGTTCTCTCAGTTCTCTCTGTGTTCATGGTCATTAGTTTATTTCCGTTATTAGTTTTATTCCACAGAAATTTCTCAACAGTATAATGTAGTTATAGCAAACCAGAGATGAGATTTGAGAGTGTTTACAGTTATTCTCTTGTTCCGTGGGACCTGCTTCATAAAGAGGTGCACATTTGTTATCGCAGATTGAGGAGATGTGAGAACAAACCTGAGATACATGAAAATAGAAAACTCAGGTATTATAAGTAATAATTTAATGTGCGTTTTGATTTAGCTATAAATAAATAATGTCTTTTAATTGAATTCCTGAAACATCTGCCCTACCCTACCCTCTCTAACCCAGAGTCCATGCTGTGCCGTCATCCTGTTGCTACTGTGAGGAGGCCCTGTGCTGTTATCACAGTCACTTTGGGAAGTTACCAGGGTGCATTGTGATACCAACTGTACCAATACTAACTGGCTGGCATCAGAATCGGTCTGGAATTCCGAAACAAATGCTTATTTATTGGCTTTGGACTGGCCAATCAGATCGCATGAGCTTGAGCAAATAACCAATCGTATCAATGGCACCATTCTGACCCAGTCGAATGCTATGAAAACAGGAGGGAGAGTTGGTCCATTTTTAAGTGGTGAAACTAAAGGAAAAAAGAACCCCGTTTCTGTCACGTCGGTATGAATGGTTTCAAACCCCTGTAGAAAATGTCATTCACCTTAATCACGACCTGAAAATATTTATAAAAAATTTACGAAAAAAAAAAAACACAGCATAGGTTCCCCTTCCGATGTATACATCAAGAGAGCATGGTCACGGTCTTAAAGTATACCTGGTATTGGTAATTTTTTTAATTATACCTATACTGATTGATCTTCAAACACCACTTAAATTGATGTTTCAATTCACTGCTGTAGCGCTTGAAGGATGTAGTCTAATGTAATCGTTAGCGCTCACCAACAGCACAGAGTAGAAGCCTGGCTGAGTCTCCCACTGTCGAAGCTGCTCCTCCGCAGGCTTCAGCACAGCCGTGTCCTGGCTGGTAGCTTGGGTTAAGGCCTGCAGCACCACTGAACTGGCACTGTCCATATCCATGCCTGGATATATCTGAAGGAAGGAGAGGAAGCAATGGAAGACACCGTTAGAAACACATGAGGGGAGAATATGAGAATGTTCTTTTTCGAGTAAGCTCTGGTTACATCGAATCTGTCATGAAAAAGACTTTAAAAACATCAATTGAAGACTGGGGCAGAGACATTAAACCTCCAAAAATGTCACAGCAATGCCTTAATTACTCTCTCCCCAAACTAGATTCCTATAAGACAGGGGTGGGAAACCTCCGGCCAGCGAGGCCATTTTATTCAGACGTCTGAAGGCCCAGATAGTAAATAGCAACACTTCATCAGTCCAAAGGTGTTTCTACCTTTATAACAACCATCTTCAAGAGTCAGGGAAACAGGATACAATAATTAAATGAATAAATTGTTGTCTAACAAGACCTACTGTACTGTAGCCTCATGAAGCCACTCTGGTGAGTTTATATTTTAACATTGCTGCAGGGGTTGATCAAAAATAGGCTAATTGATGAGGAGGAAAAACAACACAGTCGACCTCTCTTTTTCACTTCTGAACGTATCCCTGAAGGTTTCAGATAATACTTCGGCTAGCAGGAGATGAAAAGTTTGTGAAACTACAAAATACACATTATTTATATTTATCGAACAATAATGTCATAATAGTATAGTCAGAAACTCTAGAACTGGTTTGCCCCACATACACTCAGGTGCAAACTCCTCTATTTTTGCAGATTCTATAAGCAAACATTCTACAAAGCAGCCGATTTCCTGCAGAGAGAGTTATCTGTACAACTGCAGAGGTTATGTGCTGCATGTGAGCGTTTGTTATTGAGTTTACAGAGGTGCAGAGGGGGGGATCAAATGAGCAACACCGCCATCTAGAGCTCAAAGCCAAATATTCAGCAAAGTTTTATTTATATACACTGCAGTGTATATACATTATATACATATATACATTTCTACAGAAATGAAAAGGATCGCAAGTTTGCTGTGGTAGTTTATGCACCTATGTAACAACAGAACTATGATCCAACAAGAGAATCCACAAGTAGTTTAATATAATGTAATCCAAAAATTCACAGAGCACCTTCAACTGATGTTTATGTAGCTGTCAATAAATGATAAATCGTAAAACTGTTTTCTTTGTTTCTTGACATTTCACTGGGGCTGCACCTAACGATTATTCTTTTAAAGATTAATCTACAGATTTTTTTTTTCGATTAGTCGATTAATCTATAGATTATATTTATTACGCAACAATTATTCCCCCCAAAATAAATATCAAACTTATCTCATTAATATTTCAATATTTTTTTCAATCATCTTCTCTTGAAAACAAACAAATGTAACAAAGATTTGCAATGCATTATTCCACAAATAGCCACCTTTTGACTGATAACCTCCCTTTTACAATCCAACATATTGCTTATTCAATTCAAGTAAAAGTGATCGAGGCAATCTGCATTCAACAACAAAAATACATAAGACGCAGGTCAGTTTGCGCTGTGATCAGCTGGTGTGATGGGGGGGAGACGCAGGTCAGTTTGCGCTTCCGCACGTCAGCTGGCAAAGACCCACTTGCGGCTTGCAAGCCGCACGTCAGCCATTCTGATTTATAAAATAATGATCATCAGCAACTTTCAATTTCAAATACATTTCAGCCATTGTACACACATAACTCTTCCTAGCATAAGTCTACAATATCAAGCTGCATTATAGCTTACCATGACTGAAGCCACCTGTAGTGTTGTGTAGTGCTCTGTTAACCGGTCAGCAGAGGAGTGAAACTACAGAACTATGCAAGAGATTTGGACAATGTCACTCTAACACAAGCTATGACCCACTCCTGTAAAATGATGCTTGTTCAAAAACATAGGAATTTGTCTCAGTGAAATGCAGGGTTGGGGTGACGCGTCGACATAATTCGACTACTCAACTACGTAAATACGTCGATTTGCATAATCGTGCGCCGACGCGTCATATTGATGAAAGACGGCTGCGCCAGGTGGAAGCATGCATGCAACCGGAGAACAAGCTGCTGCTCAGACCGACTAATCACAGCGCAAACTGACCTGCGTCTTATGTATTTTTGTTGTTGAATGCAGATTGCCTCGATCACTTTTACTTGAATTGAATAAGCAATATGTTGGATTGCAAAAGGGAGATAATCAGTCAAAAGGTGGCTATGTGTGGAATAATGCATTGCAAATCTTTGTTACATTTGTTTGTTTTCAAGAGAAGATGAAAAAAAGTTTTGAAATATTAATGAGATAAGTTTGATATTTATTTTGGGGGGAATAATTGTTATATTGCGTGATAAATATGATCTATAGATCAGCGGTTCCCAAACTTTTTTTGCGGCGCACCCCCTTCTACGTCCCAACCAGGTTGACGCACCCCCCAAAAAAACGCAACATAAAAAAAACCCAACAAAGCTTTGTTTTATCGCCATATAAAGACACATGTTTAATCATGCGCAAATAACCAGTACAGACGTGACGATAACAACAAAGTTTCAATATAAAAGAAAAAGAAAAATTGCAGCAATATTAAATGGCCGTGGAGCTAACATCAACATAACACAACGGTTATGGAAATTAGAACGACAGTAGGATTGAGTAGAATTAAAGTGCAACAAAGTTACAAACGATCAACATAAAAACGAGGATCACTCAAACTTTTCAAGTGCAATCTACAACATAAGTAACAAAGTGCATAGGCTCAGAACCATAAAATAGGCCTAAATTAAAAGAGGATCCATCTGGAACTTTTCAAGCCCAGCGCAAAAGTCGCTCAACCTGCAGCGAGAGAGAGGGGGGGGGAGGATGTGAGTATTCTCAGTAGGCCGACAGAACAAAAAATCTTCTTGTACCGTTCCTTCAAAAAGGTAACGGACATACACAAGAAGATTGGCCAGATTTGCAACATCTGTAGACTCGTCTACTTGCAGAGAGTAAAACTCACTTTTCTTCATACAGCTGACTAGTGTAGCCAGGATGTCTTCAGACATGGCATCAATGCGGCGCGACACATTGTTATTGGACACAGGAATCATGTCCAACTTTTTTGCCTCTTTCTCTCCAATCATACACGCCACCATCTCTTTGGCCGCTGGCAAACACACGTCTTCGGCAATTGTGTACGGCAGCCCCTTTCTCCCTACTCTGTAACTGAGCAGATATGAAGCCCGTAATGCGTCTTTCACAGACCCAACACATGAATGAAACTGCATTTGTTTTTGGCTTTTCTGCAACTCCTCCAACTTTGTTTTAAAAAATGTAAGGGGCTTTTGACTTGTATTGCCATGTTTCGTGTGCAGGTGACGACGGAGATAAGAAGGCTTCAGACAGCTGTTTGCTAGAACCTCACAGCACACTACGCACTGAGGCTTTGGGCAATCTGTATCGCCGATCCAAGTGAAACCCAGACCCAGATAATTTTCATCATATTTCCTTCTTTTTTTCCCCATCTGGTGTTCACCCCCATCACCCCTTTTTTGGTATCTCCTTCCCTCCTCTTCGGTTTGCTCTGGCGCATCATTTCCGTTCCGATCCTATCCTCTCCGTCTCTGTTGCCTCCAAATCTTCACTCTCTCTTGGTCCCTCTCCTCCTTCATGACTAACAACTTTGTCATGCGACGTCCCACTTGACAGTTTCCCTGATTTCAGCAAGTTTAGCATATTTGAAAGAATTAAACGAGTTAGCGCATATATCCTAGCTAGCCTACAAACCTAGTAACGTGGAATACTCTTTTCTGATTGGCTAACTAGTTTAGCCAATCAGAAAAGAGTATTCCAGGTTACTAGGTGTTCCAGGTAACTAGGTTAACCAATCAGAAAAGAGTATTCCATCGAAGCGGGAGATAAAACTAATAAATTATAGTTTTTTGATTTAAAATAAAAGGGATTACAAAGGAAATGTTTATTGTTCATGTTTTTATTGTAGCCTATGGAAAAATCCCACTTAAAAAACAACACTGTGTAATATTTTTACACCAGACCACCATTACATTTTTCATCTAGCGCACCCCCCTGGTGGCAGCTCACGCACCCCTGGGGGTGCGTGCACCACACTTTGGGAATCTCTGCTATAGATTAATCCATTTATAGAAAAAATAATCTGTAGATTGATCGTTAAAGGAATAATCGTTAGGTGCAGCCCTAGTGAAATGTCAAGAAACAAAGAAAACTGTTTTTTTTCGATTTATCATTTATTGAATGCTACATAAACAGCAGTTGAAGGTGCTTTGTGAATTTTTGGATTACATTATATTAAACTGAATTACTTGTGGATCCTCTTGTTGGATCATAGTTCTGTTGTTACACAGGTGCACAAACTACCACAGCAAACTTGCGATCCCTTTCATTTCCACCTTGTTACCTCTGCAGTGTATATTGTCTTACTGTATCAACTACTCAGAAGCCAAATCTTGCTAAATCAAAGCAAAAGGCCTTTGCTTTATCAAACAGCCATGGAAGAAAATGCTCATTATGGACAAACGCAGTCATGTATGCAGATGGCAGCAAGACACTCACCAAAGAGACAAAGAACACAAATAAATAACCATGTACTAGGCTATAGTGATGCAACCTGGCTAAGAACTACACATGCTGACTACGTATAAAAAACAATAAAATGGAGGTTAAGCAAAGATGTAAGCTGGATGTTGTTAACTTATTCATACCACCACTGTAAAATTGTAAGTTTGGCATGTTTGAGTGAAATTTCTCAAAGACCAACAATAATATTTCATGTTAAGGGGTAGATAAGAAGGAGGAAGATAGAGGTATGATAGTTTGGAATATAATTTTAAGATGAGGAAGACACTGGAGGAAGAAACGTTGAGGATACCAGGTAGTACATAGGCTAGAGCTCTTGAATTTCCCCAAGGGGATGAATGAAGTACATCTTTCTATATAGATATATAAATGTATCTATGTAGTGTTATGTACTGAAGTCTGTGATCCATCAAGCTCTGAGATGCTATGTAAAGACATGCAAGAGATCCACTGCCCCTTGTTGACTTGACAGTAAATTTTCATTAAGCGCATTACTCTACCAACTTGCTGCCAAAGTTGCACCCTGTGAGACTGGGAGGCTAACGTGGCGTTTTTGCAAAAAGAAAACCCAGTGTAGTAGTGTAAAGTAGCTACACCGCCTGTTACCGATATTATCCTGCGTCACACAGGCCACAGTCTTGTAATTCTTATGAAAGACCGCGGACACACTGCTACATGTCAGCTGGCTGTCAAACACGGACACGCCAGACGACTAGTTAGGAACGAATGGCTTTAGCTAGTTAGATTACCATCAACAAGGTTATAAACGAAAGAGCTTTCGGGAAAATGTCACCTTAGTTAACTTCACAGTTATGCATCCATGCGTTTATTTACCGAGATATGAACGGAAATGTGGTCAAAGATGTTAACATCACGACACAATCCCGACTGTTAGTAAACGTGTCTGTGAAGGGGTGAGTTCGATGTATTGCCTTGGGAGTACCGAGATAGGATTAGTGCTGAGGGGTCGAAAAGGAGGAACACCTATTAAAATAAGAAATTACATGTGTACTTATTTCGCTACAGACTGAGATTCACTGCCTCTTACATCTCTGCAATGACTCCCAGTTGGCTTTAAAGGCGCTCTCTTCGTCTCATGTACTCTGCATGGATGGGAAATATACAAGAATATCCGCCCACTCGCTCACAAATCGGGCGGTGCTGCATTATAAATCGGGCACACCTCTCAAGCTAACTTCTGACTTGCTAACAAGCTAATCTTATTCCGTGCCAAAGCAGAGGGCCGATAGAGTGAGTGAGTGAGTGACGTTGAATAAGCTTGTTCCTCTGGAAATTCAGCAAATGCTCCTGAGGAGAAACGTGAAACAGGACTCACCCAAAGGACTGAGAGCAGAAACACGGACGCGCTGCTCGAACCAGCGGGCGGTGGAGCTCCGGTGCTAATGTTGATGAGCGATGAAAACACACGCTGGAGGAATGGCGCGAGGCGAACCGCCCTGCAGGCGCGTGCTGATGATGTGGCAGGTCACCGCGCGAGCTGACCAATGAGCCGGGCTGAAGCGTTTACATGGAGACGGTCTTAAGTGCACATGTGCCGTACATGTGTTTACACTTTGTGCCACCAGCGCACGCGCGCAAACGAGCACCATCAAATCGCCTCAAGACTTGGCAGGAGCACTGTGCAGTTCTTTTTATTAATGTTTTATTTGCAATAACTACGTTTTGCAAATTATACTAGTGGGAGATGGGAGACATAAATGGATGACATCATCGTGAAGACGTGACAGCTCTCAATGATGTCATTGACACACACTACTTTGCGAATCACGAATAATGTCACAGCACATGTTATGTCATATATATATACTGTATTATCACATATATTGAATGGAAGTTCCCAACCAGAATCTACTGCTCCTCCTTATATGAGTGTGTGTCTAACTCAGGGATGTCAAACTCTAGCCGCAGTGTTATTATGATTGGCCCACGAGATCATTTCAAATGTATATTAGAGCCGGCCCGCCGGTATATAGCGCATGCACCGCTAATACTACACATCCCAGAATGCTCTGCGAGTGCATTCTCTGTGACATCACGAGCCGTCTCGATGGCAACTTGCAGCTTCAGGGGCGGGGGCGCGTCATCACCTCAACCAATGGTCAGAATATTCTTTCACATCAATTTGCAGAGATTCGCTCTTCAATGGCTTCAATCATTATTTGGATGTCTCCTGTATACATTACATTACATTACATTACGGTCATTTAGCAGAAGCTTTTATCCAAAGCGACACTATAACAATAAGTGTGTTCAACAAAGGTAGATAAAAGAACTTCAGGTCACAAGAAATCGTAAGCGCATTTCTTCCTAAACCAGCAGCTAAGAGCATAATTAGAGCTAGAGTAGAAGTGCAATAAGTTAGGTACTATGATGAATGAGAAAAAAGGACAAATTAGAAGATTAGAAGATTAGAAAACTAGAGCATCAGACGAGCTAGGACAGAGTAGGTGATGTCCTAAGAGGGAGGATCCGGGTAGTGTTTCTTAAAGAGATGGGTCTTCAGCCTGCGGCGAAAGATGGGCAGCGACTCCGCTGTCCTGACATCAGTCGGGAGATCATTCCACCACTGAGGTGCCAGAACAGAGAAAAGCCGTGACCGCATCGATCGCAAGCAGGGGCCGCTGAGCGCCGGGGCTCTTCGCTCTGCCGCCTGGAGGCAGCAGAGCGAAGTGGTCGGCCGTGGGTGTAGGGCTTGACCATAGCCTGGAGGTATGAAGGAGCTGTTCCTTTCACTGCCCTGTAGGCTAGCACCAGAGTCTTAAACTGGATGCGAGCAGCTACAGGGAGCCAGTGTAGAGAACGGAGAAGGCAAGTTGTGTGGGAGAACTTGGGAAGGACGAGCAGCAGCTTTCTGGACGAGCTCCAGAGGTCTGATGGCGGAAGCCGGGGCGCCAGCAAGGAGGGAGTTGCAGTAGTCCAGGCGGGAGATGATAAGAGCCTGGATCAGCACCTGCGCTGCCTTGTCGCTGAGGAAGGGACGAATCCTCCGGATGTTGTAGAGGAGGAATCTGCAGGAACGCGTCACTGAAGCGATGTTTGCCGAGAACGACGTGGTCGTCCAGGGTCACACCCAGATTTTCGCGGTCCGAGTAGACGTCACCACGGAGTCATCTATGGTGATGGCCAGGTCTCGGTGCGGGCAGCCTCCCCGGGAGAAACACCATCTCAGTCTTGTCCAGGTTGAGCTTCAGGTGGTGCTTCGACATCCACCCCGAGATGTCTGCCAGGCAAGCAGAGATGCGCGTCTCCACTTGGGTGTCAGAAGGAGGAAATGACAGAATCAGCTGGGTGTCATCAGCATAGCAGTGGTAGGAGAAGTTATGGGAGTGGATAACCGAACCAAGAGATGTTGTGTAGAGGGAGAAAAGAAGAGGGCCCAAGACCGAACCTTGCGGAACCCCAGTGGTGAGCCTACGTGGCTTCGAAACAGAACCTCTCAGTGTTACCTGGTAGGAGCGACCTGTCAGATAGGACGCGAACATGGAGAGCGCAGAGCCAGAGACACCCATTCCCTTCAGGGTAGAGAGAAGGATCTGGTGGTTCACCGTGTCGAATGCTGCAGACAGGTCCAGGAGAATCAGGACAGAGGAGAGAGAGTTCGCTCTAGCAGTTTGGAGTGACTCGGTCACTGCCAGGAGGGCCGTCTCGGTCGAGTGGCCCACCTTGAAGCCGGACTGGTGGGGGTCCAAAAGGTTGTTCTGGTGGAGGTACAGGGACAGTTGATTGAAGACAGCACGTTCAAGAGTTTTAGATAGGTATACCAAGACCAACACTTTCTCCAACCTACTTGCTGACAGTTGTAGTCCTTGAGTACCACATGCCTTCGTATTTTCCTCTCTCCCTGCTCTACCAACATTTGCCAAAAAAAAAAGAGCCAAGAGGCACCAACGGGATAGATGGATTATGCAGAGCTTTAGTACTAGATAAACTGTTACTTCATTGTTGTGCTTTTTGTCCAGTCCGGACGTGTTTCTTGGCAACTTAGATTGTGTTTGGCGTACAAATCATAATGCGTTTGAGGGTGTGTGGGTGCGGTTGTGGGTGTGTCTTCTGACACACTGTTATTCCCTTCCCTGTCATTCCCTAGTAGTTGGATCACATAGCAGAGAGTAAAGACCAGAGTTTGTTGTGTCAGACAAACATGGATTTAATGGAATTGTTTTTCATTTTTCTAGGTTCTGCAGTTGTTGTCTACTGTGGAGTGAAAATGTTGCTTTTCAGCAGGATGCTTTTCCCAAAAATGTGGTTTCCATTGCCCAAGTCCTTCTTTACCTCCATGGGAGAGTGGGCAGGTGAGTGGTGCTTATGTTTAATATGTTGGGTTTTATGCATTACAACAGTTAAGATGTCAGTGGTAAAAAGTACAACTGCCCTTTTAATTGTAATAATAGCTCTTGTGATGAAGCACATTGAGAATGTTTTACAGAATGCCTTTGGCCATTGGATTTCTCCAAATGTAGTGAACATTTGAGTGGCTGCCAACCTAAGCTATGTCACTTCTTTCCAAGATTGTTTTGACAACAGTCTCTTGGGGGATGTATGAACACTATTTTCTTTATCAGTAGACATCGGGGACATGGTGCAATCTGTTAGTAACAGATTGCAGGAAAGAACATGCTGTATTTGGACTGCTCACTGAGCACACTGTTATGTCCAGTCTCTCTTATTACATTACATTACATTACATTACGATCATTTGGCAGACGCTTTTATCCAAAGCGACTTACATTACATTACCACCCTTCGCAGAGGGGGGAGCAATTGAGGGTTCGGTGCCTTGCTCAGGGGCACCTCGGCAGGGGCTCGAACCGGCAACCCTCCGGTTCCCAAGCGGAAGCACTACCCACTACCCACTGAGCCACTGCCTCCCCCTATCTTATCTGCATGCATGTATTTTAAAATTTGATGAATAGGAAACTGAAGCAGATTGTTAAGGGATATACGGAAAGCTCTACTTTCTTCAGTGGGTGCAGGGATTCATCTGAGAAACTTCAGAATTGTCTGTGAAGGTTCTCAGTCATCCCAGTGATGGTATCCAAGGAAAGTTAATCTAGGCAACTGAATTTGCTAGTAAAGGCTTGAAGATGTTTCACCTCTCATCCGAGAGGTTTCTTCACAACTGAAGACAAGGCTGGTCTTGCTAGACCAGCTTCAGAACTGAAGAACTCCAGTGGATACTAGCAACCGTTTGCTAATATCTTCACTGTTAAGTTTGTAAGGCCATAATGTGCCAGGATCTTGTGTTAGTGGCCTTGTTTGGATTCGGTTGGTTGGCCATGGTAGCCAGTCTTATGTCATCTTATCTCATCTCATATCAGAGGGCGTAATTTATGATATTTAGAGTGTGTGTGTGTGTGTGTGTGTACGTATGTAAGTACGTCAATACAACCAAGCATCATTCTTCCAACGCCCCCAAACTTGCCCAAAACATTTCTCGGGGCTCCGGCATTTAGACAAGGTGCTTTTCATTTTATTTCTTACTTGCATTAACAAATTGTTGTAGTAGTTGAAACAAACCCCCCTAGCATTTCACAGTTGTTACTGACGTGTTATTTCAAAACAAATTCCACCGAAACCTGCTTGCCAAGATGCCAACTGGTTATCTTGTTTTTTTCAGGTGGGTCAAATACCCCTCAGCAATGTTTGTCCTAATTTAAAGTCATAAAGGTTCGGGTTAGGGTTCAAATCAACATTCTTGAATTCAGTTTAATCATTGTTAATGACATTATGAGCTGCATTGCAAAGGACGCTTTTAAGGTAACCATTAACAAAGGTGAGGGTCAAGAGAATGACCCAGTTGGCATCTACCCTCCTCAGCCGCAGAGCAGAGCAGTTTACTCACAGTCGACTGTGCTCGGCCCTCTCACAAGGTGACCAGGAAAGCATTCAGACTATTTGCTTTAGTAATTGATAAAGCTTGTGTATTTAATTACTTGGTGTTCCAATCACTGCTGTTGTTCTAGCTAAAATTTCACACAGGGTGGTGACTGTACCCGATCAAATAAACAAGAACTCACAAATGTAAATCTAATTTGCCAAATGATAATCTTGGATAAACAACTTTCAAGTGTCCAACAGTATAATTTTCATTAAGCAGTGATTTTCTTCAAACATGCCCATAAAGGGATTTTCAAGCAGAATTTTTCCAAAATTCCAAAATCCTTGGCCATGTTGAAGACTGCCACACATCTGGTGGAGACAAATCTGGCTCCACAGTCAATTAATTTCAAGCAGCTGTCTCAGAAAACAAAGACAAAAACAAAGTTTGTCACAAAATCACAGATTAATGAGCATAAAGCTTAAAAAAAATTAAATATTCCCCCCTGTGTCTTTCAAGAGGGTGGCATTGACATTGCATGCACCTTCTCATCATTTTAAGGGCAAAGTCAGAATCTTGGCTTTGACAGAATCAGGTATTTTCACCAATTTATTATATCCTTTTATGTCTTTTTGCTACCTGCATTTTCCCTGACCTTGTTACAAACCTACAGTAGTGCAATTCATGCCAACAGAGAATTGGGAATAAGGCACCATGAACTGGGATCACATGTGATCTTGCAATGTTTGTGTTTGTCACAATAAATCACTGAATTGCTGGAGATATCTACCTGAGTCAACAATAGCTGTTTCAATCGAGATTGTGAATCAAATCAATACACCATTTAGGTTCTGTAAATTATGCCACAATTCCATCAGCCTTCTTCAGTGTGTAAACCCTTGAATGTCATTTGAGACATGAGAATACTTAAACTTGAAATGTGGATAGATTTCAAAGAATCAAGCCTGGGCACGTGCTCCTTGTTCTCTGGTTGCAGCACATCTTGCCCTAAGATCACATAAACAAAATGCTCAGCACCATCAGGATACCTGGAATGGCCATTCATTTCTGGCTACACTAGCTGACTAAAGAGTGGCTTTTCTGCCACGTAACACCATTTGTTTATTTTTGAATTGTTTCTGGAAGATATTATGTATTTTCTGTGGTTTTCCGTCTAATATTTCTTGTTCTATGTTCTATGTTTTTGTTATATTTTCGATGGGGAAACTTTAAGTCCATTTCCAACATTTTCATGTTGCAGTTACATCCAAAACAGAAACAGCTGGAAGCATTAGTGTCAGCTGACAATGTTCTCACCGTGTACACAAAGATATTTTGCAACTGAGCTGTTGAGCTGCTTGAGCTGTGACTTCACAGTTTGAGTACTAATTTGGCATGTGCACTATGGAAAACTATATTACGCACCTGATGCTATATGATAAGATTCTGCAGAACAGAATTTTGGTGTGAAATGGGATTGAAAAAAGTTAGAAATGACTGTTATAAGGTCATGAGGAAATGAGAGATGAACTCAGCAAACAGGGACAAGAAGTTTCTGTCTGTTCTCTGTGTTGGCAATTTATTTATCCCAGCCGGGGTACATGTTGTATCAGTACAGCGTGTTAGAACAGGAGGGTCATGTTTAACACAAACAAACACTAGAAAGCATTTTCTGACTGCAGAGGAAGCCAGATGAGATAATACAGCTTTGACTCACAGCGCCCCTGCTGTTTAGAGCAGCCACTGCAGCACAGAGTGAGGCTGGACTCATCTTCACATTACATTACAACCATTTGGCAGACGCTTTTATGTAAGTCGCTTTTATCCAAAGCGACTTACATTACATTACCACCCTTCGCAAAGGGGGGAGCAATTGAGGGTTCGGTGCCTTGCTCAGGGCACCTGAGCCCCGGCAGGGACTCAAACTGGCGACCCTCCGATTCACAAGCGGAAGCTCTACCCACTGTGCTACTGTCTCCCCTTCACCAATCTTCCCACTCCTGTTTCAGTTGTGACTGGTTCCTCAGAGGGCATAGGAAGAGCATATGCATTAGAGGTAAGTGATTGTTTACTTCTTGGTTTTTGAGTTGAAATTGAAGATGGACACCAAAACGTAGCAATTTCATATTTTTTCTTGTTCATGTTTTCACCTCTGCTATGCTATTTTATTGGCCCTGAGTTACAAGACAGTATCTAAAGTGTGTGTGTGCCAGGTCATTTGGTGCTTTATATGTGCGTTATCTTTCCCATCTGTCACCACTGTGCCACTGCTTCCCCCAGCTGGCCACTCAGGGGATGAATGTGGTAATCATGAGTAGAACCAAAGAGAAACTGGACCACGTGGCCGAGGAGATAGGTGACTAATGTGCTGTCACTACTTTAGGAATAATGTTTTCCACCTGCATGAGTACAAATATTATTTCACAACATTTCCCTCTTCTCAGGTAATGCCACTGGACAGAGGGTGAAAGTGATCGTGGTAGACTTCACAGAGGAAAATATCTTTTCGCACATCGAGGAAGAGCTTAGGGGCTTAAACGTTGGAGTTTTAGGTTAGATATGTTTTCATTCCATGTTGCTGTTAAATCAAAAACAACAAAACACTATAACTATTCTGCCTGATCGTCGTGTATCGTCTGCCAAAGTGCTCTGGTCTATCCAGGAACCTAAATCTGATTTCTTTTATACTCCAGTCAATAATGTTGCCATGTTGCCCAGCCACATTCCACAACCATTCCTGGAGTCTGTAGAGCAAGAGCAGGTTAGTGGTGCCCTGGCAGTCTGGATTGGAGTGTGTGAATGGTGCTGTGAAATAAAGGCATTAGTTTGGCACCAGATCTTGTGACTTGACTGATCTCTTTACTGTCGTTTTAATAACATAATATTTTCCCCTGTCATCTGCAGTGACACTGAACCATGTGTATTTATGCTTGCAGATCATTGAAAAGCAGATCAATTGCAATGTGAAGACTATGATGAAGGTAAGTGATTGTATTGGCTGTTTTTAAAACTAATGAATACTTACTTATACTACTTTTACACGTTTCTACATGTCATTTCTTTCTACTATTTACTTTTTTTCAGATGTGCAAAATAATTCTTCCACGCATGGAGAACAGGTTTCCAACACATGTTTTCCTTAATATGTGTAAAATCTTGCAAGAAAAATAACGTGCTGAAGAACATTGTGTAAGAGCACTATATGCTTTTGACTGCATCTGTTTTGGTGTGTGTGTGTGTGTTCCTTTCTGTCCCTCTCCTCAGAGGGAAAGGGGTGATTGTGAATGTTTCCTCTGGAGTGGCCGCTTTCTCTTGCCCCCTATTCACTCTGTATGCATCAACTAAGGTCAGTACACCATCATCGGTGCACGGTGTGTCCACTGTGTGAGTTTTTAAAAGCAGGTATGTTTTATCGCTGTAAAACCCGGAAGTCCCGCCCTTGGTCCAATGACGGCAGCCAATGAGTTGCGGGGACGGCTGGTTAAATCTCAAAATCGGCAACGTGAAATTATTATTATTGTAGTTTAATGTTCTCGTTTATCTGACTCCATAAGATAAAAATATTTGTTGCTAGTGATAATTTAGTCTCTAATTGATTGTAAATAGTTTAAATAGATTAGAATAAGAAGTTTTAGTTTCTGATCATTATATTAGTGCGGGAATTCGGGATTCATTTGGCATTAAGTATACATTCTAAAATACACTAAAGCTGGATTATTTGCTCAAACAGGGCGTACTCATATCGCTAAAAAAAACTGCCACCGGCCGGGTTACAAGCAATTTTACTACACGATTGGGAGCGGTTCGGATGAATGTAAATTTATTGATTTGACACTCCTATCAACTCAGTGACGTGCATGGTTATACTTTACATGTATGTTTAACAGGCAATACACAAGACCAACAAAATATCATTCATTCATATAATTATCTCGATGATCAGATTTGCATTAATCCAGAGATTGCTGTGCATCACGTTTACTGCAATTTAGAAAACCGCAAAACAGATCCCTTCACCGTAGAGACGCGGAAATATGAGTCCCGTAGAAATACTAAAACAATCGCATAAATGATAATCAAAAGTATATTAAAGTTAACAATCATCAATCTATTTAACATTTGAAAGTTTGAAAGTCTCATAATTAAACAGATATCACCAGTCATTAACACTTGAATTCCCATCACATAGTATACCAGAATCCAAATATACTTTTCGTCTTTGTCACGAAGCAACGAGCAGTCTAAGCAGCGTTACTATTCGGGAGCGTCCTTGAACGGAGTGACTCCTCAAAGTCTATCACGCAACTGTGTGCGATCACAAAGTATACGCGGGGGCCTCTGCTTACTGGGATTCTCCTAGAAATGTTTCTTGGATTGACTTAAATAGAGAGTGGGTATGATGTCATCAGATTACTATGCGCCTTGTGAAGTTATTGTTTATCTTGCCCTGGCTCTGGTCTCCTGCTGTGTGAGGATCAGACCCCCTTTCTCCTGTGTTGATCTGCGATGTTTTCACCTAGCCTATGTTACACAGCAACAATACAATATAATAAGCATCTATGTGATAATCAGTGATCTAAAGAAGAAACCAGAGACAGTCCGGCAGTAGGGAATATTTTCTTCAATTTGGCTATGCTCCCAAATGTCAATGTAGTGTTGACAGTCTTCTGTATTGGAAATTAGGTAGCCCTTCTCCACTTGTTGTCACCTGTATGTTTCTCGGGCCCCCAATGGTGAAGGCCTCCAGCTCTCTCAGTCCTCTGTTATAGTTAGAGTTAGAGTTAGTATATATATCAATAATAATTGATATATATATAAATATATTTTCATCTTACTGTTCTCGGTTCCCCCTCCAGGTGTTTGTGGACAGATTTTCTGAAGGTCTTCATGCTGAATACAAATGTAAAGGGATTATTGTACAGGTATTAAAACTCAACATTATGCTCTTTCAAACTTATTTAAGAGGATGACTTATGAACTGAAAGGTTAAATTGCAAATTTCTACTGTATATGTGTATCTAACTGTTATACAGGAAACATACTGTATGTAACTGATAAGAATATTGAATTAATGTTTGACAAATATGAGGACAACTTTTGTTTTTGTCTGTGAATTTTCATAAAAGATTTAAAGCGATTTAAAGTGATAGTTTGGAATGTAACACATACCCGTTTTTGCTGCATATTGGACACATTCCTCCAAACAATATGATATGAGAGGTGACCCAAAACAAAAAGGAAGAATGCAAGTCATCTTTGTTAGAGAAAGTTTATTCCAGCCTCCTGGCTCCCTAGATGGCAGAATTACTGTGCTTTCCTGGCTGAACTGCGCTCTGAGTGCTATATTCATCTATTTTCGGTGAAACGAGCACCTTTGCTTTGTTTACTTTGTGCGCAATGACTTCATGCGATTGACTATGACACTGGAGGGCAATTCAGGCAAAACCAAATCTGGTTCTGCCATTTAGAGAGCCAGAACACTCCCAGCAGTGTGTGACCACTGTGACAGGGTTTAGTTGTAAAATTCCGAACTGTCACTTTCACCTTCAGTTTAACAATTGACATTGAAATAAACAAAAAAATGGACATCCTGTTTTTCTTATCCTAAAAGAGGAACTCCGTCAACACACATTCAGCTCAGTTAATATGTTTTGGAAGGCAATATTCAGCATGTAAAAACAACTGTATAGAAGGTGTTCAGTCACAGAGGAACTGACCTTTATGGCATCACAAGACTGTGGCCTTCTTACACACAGGACTCACCTACAGAACTGACCGTGCAGGATACATATCACAACATTCATACATCAGACAGGAATAACTATATTTCATTCAGCATTGTCAGGTTGAATTTCAAATGCACATGAATTAACCACATGTACAATTTGAATATATAATATGATAAAACCTGTATAATAACTGATCATGAATAAATGTCATGAATCAATAGATGTGTATATATACTGTTTATATACTGTATATATATCTTTTTCTTAGGCAGTGGCTCCGTTTGCAGTCTGCACACGAATGTCATTTTACACAAAGAGCATACTCACTCTGTCAACGGAGGATTTTGTCACAAAATCACTGCAGTACCTCAGAGCTGGAGACAATACATACGGCAGCATCAGTCACATCATACTGGTAAGAATCAATCATCATCATCATCACTCTGCCAATTAATATGGATGTAGAAAATTACCTTTTATTTTGTGTGTGTGTGTTCAGGCTTGGTTTCTGCAGTGTATCCCTCTCAAGATTCTCCATGCAGACTCCATAATAAAGAGCACACAAGACTTTGTCAAGCACCTGAGGCCTGTGCAGGAGCCGTCCACGTCTACTTAGCGTCAAACGCAAAATGTTGAAGTATTAAATATATTCACAAAAATATGAGTTAGCAGGAAAATGGAAAACTAACCAGGAATGTGGCAAATAAATAACGAAGAATATCAACTCATTATAAATGAAATTTTAAAATTGGAATTAAGGTTTTTTTCTGTGTTTCAAGCAAAGTGTAACACGACAATATATCCACATGCCAAGTCTGTTGTGATTGTAATGTGTGATGTATGTGTAGATGGATGGCTCAGTGGATGGATGGTTGGGTGATTGTCATCCTAATCAAAAGTGTGTTTTTCTGAATGATAAATGTTTCTTAAGTTGCTGAAGGAGATGGATCATTCTTGAAGCCTCCTAATGTAAAACACTGATACGACAGACCAGTTAGGAATGATTTGTGTGTGTGTGTACATAATTCCCTGTAGTCATAAATCTTTTAGAAAAACGTGAATGAAAATGAGTCTGCACCTAATTTAGTGAACTGGAGAGAGGCCGTACTGTACTGTTATTCACTGTATCAACACACACGTGCACACACATGTAACTGTCATCAGCATCCTTCTTTCCCGACCGAGACGGAGGAAACATTCAGTCAGATGAACGCACCACCAGATGACTTAACTACGGTGTCAGTGACTGTTGTGATAGCCACAAAACCATTTGGAGGTGGAAATCTAGGAGTTTCCATGTGATTACTGAGAAATTAGATGTGGATTTGATGCATACAGGATAATGTACAGTGTCTAAAGCATGCATGTCATTAATTCCTGCAAACGCATACACATGTACAGCACCCGACAAGCACTGACCAAACTGAAACAATCACTAATCACAGGCTGACCAGGCTGTTAAAGCAGCCATGATGGAAGATGCAGGGAAAGGGAGACGTGTCTAGAGGAAGGAAGAGAGGAGGGAGGTTGGAGTGACCCTGAGCTCAGATGATCCATGCCAAGCCGGCATGCAGGGAATAACTGAGAGGTCACCAACAGACAAGAATAAGAAGCTTTATTTATCACAGGCCACTCTTAAACTGTTCAACGGTTACAAAAACATTCATTAGTCATTAGAAGATGTCAAAGTGACGGAGGACAAAACTGGAAACCTGAAAGGCAATCTATTAAATATGATACAATAAGAACAATAAGAAATAATTAAACTGCACATCCTCTCTCCTACTGCACATCATCATCTGCTGGATTTGGCAATTAATTGATACAAAACTACAATTGATAAATTCTTAACATTCTTTTAATAAATGTATTCATTGTTTCAAAATAATAGTCACTATTTCCCTTTTCTGAGAATTTATATATTTTCTCCTATGGAGTTCACAGCAAAGATGTGAGCCATCATATGTCATCCATACATCATCAGATTTCACCTTATTGTGCAGCAATAATCAACAATAACAATAACTAAACAACTTCAATAATCTGGGGCCAGTGACACCGTGTCCCATGTCATATGTGTTTGCATTAAGAGACAGTAACATCATTTTGCCAGGAGATGGCGACCTCAGACTATTTTTCCATGGTAGAAGCCTTGGCTAAAGCGGGGTTGAGTAATTGGCGTTAGGCGAAATTGATGAAATCGTGAGCTGCAAACACTAAATTCTTTTGTGTTGACTCTGAAATGTGTCAGTTGAGCACCTGGGCCTACATTATAATTGGCAAACAGAGGTAATTTTCAAAATGCTTTCCAATCCTGCGTTTCAAGCCTTTTTATGTTCTCTGTCACGACCGCCATAGCACGGTTTCAATGATTGCTGAAAAGTACATCAGGAAATGTAAGCATAACCATTTGCCACGAGCCTTGACTTTCAATGGTGCAGCTGAACTAATTTGGACCATCACACACTATAATTTAATAATTTGAGAAAACCCTCAGAATGTCTGCTTTTAAGTGTGGTCTCTGCCAGATGACTATAGAAGAATCCCAGATCCCAGGCCAGCAGATACCATCGTGTATGGCCTCCGAGGGCATCAGGCAGGTGGGAGCAAAGATCTGGAGGATAAAATCTCATACTTAAATTATAGGTATGAATGTAAACAGATATACAAATGAACGGAAACATGTGGGTTTTCCTGCTGAACCTGAATGTACTTAGGTCGCTCTGACTCTGAACCAAGCCCATAGTTTGTAAGCTACGAATGAAAGAGTTTCTCTCAGTAGAAAAAGCATATTGCAATTTTGTTAACTAAAGCAATTTAAAGGCCAAAGACTTAAAAATGATCTATCAATACATACAAAATTAGTGTATTACTTCAATCATTACAAATGGCAACTCAGACACCTGCCTGCCTCAAGTTTAGTCCAGTTTGCTGAATAGAAACTCACTATGACAAACTGATGTAAAGGTGCGGTGGGTCCACAAAAATGGTAAAAAGGTAACTGTATCAATGTATTCCTTTTTTTATTCAAATTTATGCAAATTGAAATGTCATTTAGTTTAAACTGCAAAAACAACTTAATTAATTAAATGCAGTGAAGCGCCCCTCCCTCCAAACTGGGGATTTCCATGTGCTATTACCTGTAATATTCCTATACGCCTATAAACCTGCAGTTATGTGTCACTTACAGCTGAAATCAAAAGTTGTTTTCTTCCTTTTACACACGCGGGACTTTCCCCACCTGAGGTGCTCAATTTTGTGTTACGAGCACACTGCAACACCTTTAAATCTACAATTCTCTAAGCAACTCCCACATCAAATGAGGTTCTTACTCTCAAAGCTAATAAGTGAAAAACACCACTGCGGCAACCCAGCGGCGATAAAACGTTCCCTTCCTTCCTCAACAGAGCATGTGCAGCCTCCCCTGTCTTCACAGAACAATGGGTTTACCGTCAACAGGGTCATAATTTAACGAAATTATGAGCTGAGAGTGACTTTGACAAGTTTCACCTCTCTGACAGTAAATTCATAAAGGAACGGGTCAACTGGATTCACTGGATGACCACATCATACGTGGGTGGTCAGGACTAAGCAGACCTCTCCTAATGCAGATTGTGTGTGTGTGTGTGTGTGTTGCTAGAAAGCGATGGAGCTATGTGCTGCCTTTGAGGATGCTCCCTCTGTGCCTCCTCTATCCATTCTGGACACTGGTTGCTTGTTGTTTCAGTAAGCAGAAGGGCTCAGGGATGTTCCAAGACAAGCACACAGCCACTGCAGCCCACCCAGGAGCTGAGGTCAGGACCGCTAACCCTCAGACACATACGCTCAACCCAGACCAACATGATTTCCTAGGTTAAACCAAGAATCGGAGTTCAACACTGGAACTCATTCACTCTATTCTAGTGCTCCGAAGAATCCAATCAAGCGTAATAATTGTTGAGTCAAGATCACCATTTTTCCCCAAACTGGAATACTCAACAAAAATATCTGGAAGCTACAGTATATAACCCCAGTTGCCAATTACAGAATATATAAATGCATTACTGAGTCTATATTCCCTTCGGTGGTTTCCTATTGGAACATTTTCCAGTTCTAGAATGTGCTGTGCTTGTCAGTATGACACACCAGTATAAATCTTCAAATATTTATACTCCCTGACATATTTCTGTGACATAATTGCCACCTTGTATCCCAAACTCTGTTCTCAAGCACACCAAGTCATTTTTAGTTTTTAGAGGCACTTATTTCTCACAACAGTAATAATACCTCCCACTTCTCTCCGATCCACGACGGAGGTCTTTGAAACTCAAGAATATAATTCCAACCCTTCATCTTCTTCAAAAGAGCAGGCTGTCAGGGGAGGGCTGCTCCTCCAGAAAGGCAAGGCAAACACCGTGAGGAGGCAGAGAGCAGAGCGAAGGGCATGGATGGAAGAAAGGGATGCAAAGGGGTGAAGGCAGAGATGTAGGTATGGAGGGAGAGGGGGAAAGAGGTGGCTGGTGACTTCCCTGACAGGCCTGTGCTCACATATGGCGAGGCTTTGCTTGTGTAGCCTCACTTCAAGGCGAAGGGCCCTGCAAACATAAACAGTGGAGAGGCTGCAGCTGGAGCAGGGAGGCAGCCGTTTGCTTACCGAGAACTCTCTACACTAAACAATGGATCAAGTGACGCACGGACCTTTGGCAGTGCAACAGAGACCCGAGCAGCTCAAAAATGCGTTTATATCTCCCCTCTCTCAATATTTACCCCATGGGGAAACACACAATTTTCCATTCCTTTTGTTCTGAAAGGGGGGAAAAGAGGAGACCTCCTTCCATCCCTCTTCTGTCTGTCTCCCAAATTTGAGACATGAGGAGTTAGAGGGGACAAGTGTTTTTTGTGAGACTGTTTGCTGGAGTGTTTAATTAATGTATGACACTGTCAAAACCCAGAGGAGCCTTGATCGCTGCTTTGTTTCCAAAATACCAAATACAAAATTACCTCAGTTTAATGTTGAAATTACAGTTGTTGATTGGATGAATGGTCACAGAAAAAATTCATAGACTCTATGATAGTTCTGCCCTGATGATAATGAAGAGACAACACACACACACACACACACACACACATACATACAAACAACTGAAAAAACTACCATGGGCCAACTCTAAAATTATGCAATTACTCCAACATAACTCAAACTGTATCTGTAATGTTACTTTAATCTTTTCCTGTATGACAATAATGAATAAATAAACACAGTCACTTGTAGATGTTCGTACAGCTGTCAGGAATAAAGACTGAGGTTGAGCCTCTCCATCACTGCAATTCATTGATATTCAGACAGTCCATTTTCAGGGAAAGGGACAAAATAAGGATTACACTCTCTCTCTCTCTCTCTCTCCCTCTGTGTGTGTATATGAATGTGGATTTGAGGGACAGAGTTTGTCTATGTGCAGGGGAACGTGAGGTTTTGTGTGCGTGTGCATGTTTGCGTGTGTGCGTCTGTGTTATATCTCTTTTATGATGGGGCACAATAGGGAACGGAAGGGCCCAGGAGCCAGTGAATTAACCCAAATTACAGTTGCCCGGGTAACTGGATAGGAATGAGGGGCAAATGGTGTGTAATTTCCTAATGAAGGGGGAGATTTCTTCTTTTTTCAGGGACCTCCTCAGCCTGTTACCGTAACAACGGCAGGACTCTGTACCCCCTGAATGGAGTTGATCGCTCGCTGAGTCACTTAAAAATTCCCCCATAGCTCTTAGAATACAAACTAATTATCCTGTTGGCTCATAAACACCAATGAAGTCCTGTTACATTGTAAATTAAACCAAGTTCTTAATGATAAAGACGTTATTTCTGTACCCTGAGGGGGAATCACACGCTCATGCTATATGCCTCTTAAGCCTTTCATTTTCATTCACATTTCCTGTTTGCAACAAGTGCCTGTTTGCAGTGAATTGGTTAGATTCAAACACGACATATCAAAGCAAGTAGTTGTACAATAAATCCATACAAAACCCAATTATGACTCAATTTCTATGTCTTGGTTTCCTTTAAAAAAAAGTTTAATCTAATCTACAGTGACACTAACTGGATATTGTGGCCAAAACATCATTATCTTGAAGTGATTATCAGGACATTGTGGACATTGATAAAGCTTGAAGGAGGAATGGAGTCATGGTTATATTTTGGCTGTGACACCTGAAGCTGCACCGGGACTTGGAGTCAGAGGAACTCATTGAATTTTATTGCCATTATAGACAGGAAGAGCATATGAAAACCTGCACCAGATAAATAAGCTGCGGTCGTGACTTATGACTTGTGACGTGACAGAAAGTACGTTCACCTGGCTCACAGTTAAGTCGCCTTTTAACACCCAGAGAACCAGTTCATTAGACAAGTCTAAGCATTGTAACCTGAAGCTGTAGATGATTGGAAGCACATCCAGGCTGCAGGTCAGCACGGGTCAGCACTCATTCACAGCTTTTCACTAATCAAATCAAACCAGGTGTCACAAGCCGACTTCTGCAAATAAACTCCTGGCAAGCGGAGAGCACAAGGCCAAGGGGCCGTCGCTACGTCGGTGAGTCTGACTGTCTGGATTTGTACCACACTCTCAGACTTCTACCCTAGGTTTCTGTGGCAGGAAATGTAAGCGGACCTCTCACACGGCCCCTGACATACAGAGACGAGGCGCTAATAGGAGAAAGGGGAAAAACATTGTGTCTCAGGTTGGTATTTCTTGCTGTGTGGGCATTGATTTGATTGAAAATGCAGGAAATTGCAATTTGCTGCACCATGTGGCATGGAATAAACTAAAATTCAATCATCACACAGACTTGTCAGTGTCACTCATCACTCTCGGCAGTCGTATGTCTCACTCCAGATTCTTGGCAAAATCCAGCAGTGAGGCGAAAGGATAAAAGGAGCTTTGTTTGCTACTGAGCCGTGTTAGTTGGTCTCCATTAGCCTGTAACCACAGTCAGTCAGTCTATTGTGAATAAAATGCTAAGCCTCTCTGCTATCTCACTTGAACCACACTATGACTACAAAAAGAAAGATAGAGATCTGCAGGCCTCAGTTGTGGGTGAGAGAGAAATAGGGAAGCAGAGAGGGAATGGGTTTGTGGGTGGGAAGAGAGAAAGGGCTTTTTATTCTCCTCCGTCTACGATTTGAACAGGTGTGACAGATGTATGGCCTGAGTGCGAGTGCGCGTGTGTGTATGTGTGTGAAGATAATCATGCTCTACCTCCCAGAAGAACCTCATGCACACACACACACACACAGCGTCATGTTCTGTTCAGACACGTTGTCGTCTTTTTCTCTTGTTTATTGATAGCTATCAGCACTTTCTCGTTTCTGCTCAACAAAACACAACACTAGCCGCTCTATCTGGGGTTCTGCTTACTTCAGTGCGACAGCTGAAAGAGGTCCAACACAGCTGTGAGGTTCAGCACATGCATGTGTGTGTGTGTGCGTGTGCGCGCGCACAAATGCTGACTTTGTTTTTACATTACAACTAAGCTATGGGTTTGACATGAGAGGAACTTGTTTTGTAGAGGGACAGATCCCTCTATTCCCAAACCCAGTAACATCAGTCACAAAAATCTAAATTAACCAAAACACACACACACACAACATAACATTTCATTAATTTGCCTTGGAATGCAAAAAACAAATGGCCTCAAATTTGTATAAGAATGGTGATTATCTCAGCCACACTGTTTTCCACTGCCATTGTTATTTCACTAATGGCACAGCAGCTTCCACTCTGAGGGGCGTTTGAGCACAACTGAGACAAGCCACATATCAGATTACTATGCAGAGCACTGAGCAATCAAGCCCAACCATCCATACACCATAAGGGGGGTAGTCAGTATCCCATAATGACAACAGCTCATGTCTGCAGCATGTTAGGTTCCTCCATTTCATATAATATCAGGTGAAGGAAAAGTTTGAATACTAACACTGATCTTTAATGTCACATGGAATTGTCCCTCGAAAGCAAGAGGGACAATTCCATCTTCCACTCTTTCATGCCTCTGTGAGATGTTTGACTTTTAAATAAATTCTCAAGCTCCAGCCAATTCAATACAATACAGTTCAATAAAAATACAGTCCTTTCCTCTAAGTGAAAAATATCAAAGAAAAATAAAGAAATACAAATGCAAAATTGTGATAAGAAATACTGACAAGAAATACACACCTTTCTACTCTTTGGGTGGTTAACATACTTTTTAATCTAATTCAACAGACATGCATGGCCGTAGCTTAATTTCAAAATGAGAAGATTTAAACTATGAATAAAAGGTAAAAGACAAATCTTCGATGGACAGATAAAGACTGAAGCAGGAAAACCTGCTTTAAATATCTAAACAATAATAAACCATTGACTAACAGGTGCCTTTCAGGACACTGCCTACATGGCAACAAATCAGGTCAAATTAAAACATAAAAACATTAAAAGCAGAGAGAACAGTGAATCACAGTGAGGAGGCCAATTTCAATAAGTCTTTAAGGTTTTGATGTGTGATTTGAAACAGAGTCCAGCTGACGGATGTGTGGATAATGCAGTGCAATGATATTTAGCAGTTTTCCTCATGACAGTAAAAACCACCAAATAAAAAGAAAACACTAATACAGTCGACTTTGTCAGCCCTGTATTATTTTTTCCAGAGGAACCTCTTATTAGTCTTCCAGAGTTCACCGCCGTTCCCCTCCTCTTCCCTGGACCTCGTCCTCGCTGCTAGATTTGTGCTGACACAAACCCTCTGCACTTCTGACAAGTCTGTCAACCTGTTAATACTCTCTTCATTGCCCTCATTCAGGATGTCCCAGAAGTCTTTGCGGCTTCCTTTTGAGGTCTGCATGGGTGGAGTAACCTGCTGTGAGGCTGTTCTGCTTGAGGATGGAGAGGATAGAGAGTCTATGAGGCCTTTCGAGCCAGAAACAGCACTGAGAGTGACTGTGGACAGAGAGGCCGTAGTGGGGGAGTCTCTCTGTTGGGCACCTCTAGATTTAGGTCTTAACAAGTCATTAAGGATAGAGGTGTCTCCTATCAGATCTGTGAGGAGGGAGTGATGACTTGAGGTAGATAATGCAGGTTCAGGAGTGGCCGGCATCAGAGGGTTGTTTCTGTGCTTTTGAGCAATCTCACTGACCTTGCAAGAGGAGTTCTGCTCCTGCTTCTTCTCCTTTCCCTGCGCAGTGGCTTTGGATAATGTGGTGTTCCAGCCAGAGCAGACGTCCAGAGAAGAAGGGGTATCTCTGTGTCTGTGGTCCAAGAACACAGCTGCCTCCTGAGGCTCCCGACCACTGCTGCTGCCCTGATCCAAGCCAAGACCACCATCAGCTCTGAAGGCTACAGAAGTGGAAACACTACCCCTCTTTGTCCTCTGCTGTCCTCTTGCACTGCAGTCTGTCTTCTCCTGCTCCTCTGACTTAGAGCTTGGAACATCACTTAGTGGCTTTAGAAGATTCCTTTGTGTGACCTTCTGCTTTTTATGTGGCTTTGGAACAATCTGTGTGTTTCGAGGCTTTTCAGAGGGTTCTGGAACATAATTCTCTGGGCCCGTATGCTTTGTAGGAGGCATTGAAACCTTGTTTTGTGGGGTTCGAGGCTCAGTCTGGACTTCTAGGTCCTCTTGATGGCATTTAGTTTTCTTCTTAAATTTTGGAATATTCCTTTGTGGGGTTTTAGCCCTTGTGTGAGACTTTGCTGCGCCCACCTGAGGCAACACTTTGGTGGATGATGATGATGGAGACGATGTTTTGCCTGAATCTGGTTGTGGAAAGTTTGTGGTGACTGTGTTGGCCACCTCTGGGTGATTCAGTGAGGTGTAATACTGTCGAAGCCAAGCCAGTCTCTGGGCCGCGGTGCTTCTCAGAACCTCTTCAGCAAACTGATGGACTGAGGGGATTTGGAATTTAGCTGCCATCTCCTCCAGCTGCTGCCTACACACAAGCACACCGATAATGAATAATGATTATGATATGTGTATTCAAAACCACCTTTCAATATCCTCTGAACCTATGCTAAATTCCACTGCTCCAGATAGTATCAGGTAGTCATTTTGCAGATGTGGACATAATTTACTTTAAATAACTATAAAAAGCCACAGTATGGTATCACCAGGCCCATTCCATTAATCAGATATGCTGTGGTCCCATCAGACTGGCTCAGATGAATAGTTCTCAGTGTATTCAGGAACATATCCAGACACCGTTCATTATGAGGCCTTTTTCCTGAGCTACTCTGCAGTCATTAAAACTTCAGCCTAACCAGACTATGGGACAGAAATACATCAAAACCGCCGGTGGTGCAGCAGCATTGGGAGCTATGTGCTGCTACCATCTGTGACTTTCAGTGGAAAAACAATACGTGAACGCACAGGCTGTAAGAAACGATTCAAAACTGCAGCAGCAAGGTCAGATGAGGTGGATATCAATATTACTAGGGTGTATTTTCAATCCCAAGCAAGCCTCTGGGCAAAGGTACAGTCTGTCCCAGGGGGGAATAAAATTAGAGACACAAAGATGTCTGTGTGGGTCTGTGTGTGTGTGTGTGTGTGTGTGTGTGTGTGTGTGTGTGTGTGTGTGTGTGTGTGTGTGTGTGTGTGTGGGAAAGTAAGGGGTTGGGGTGACGCAAGAGGACAGAGGTGTGTGTTTGCGTGTGTGGGTGCATGTTTGAGGTTGTTTGTGTGCTTTAGGATGTGTGTGTGTGTTGTGTGTGTGTGTGTGTGTATGTGTGTGTGTGCATGTGGTTTAGAAGTCCTCAGGCAATCATTTTTGGTTCGTCTCAGGAGGGCTGTGGTTGTGTCGGGGAAAAGTCCTGCAGTGTTTGGGCCTGAACATAACTGGGTAATCTTTGGCATGATGCTGGGAAATCAGTGGACGGGGGAACTCAGAGGTGGTCTCTCTCTCTCTAAACACATAACTTGTATACACACATACACAAAAAAATTCCTGAAGCCCAGGTTGGGGTGCTCAAGAACCATACCTGTGGTGAGCTTTGGCCTACTTCCCAACACTGCCAGGAATGTTCCTCCCCTTTATTCCACTCTTTACCCTTTAGTTCCCTTTATCTCATTTCCTACTCTGACTTGTTTTCGTATTTCCTACTTTGTTTCCTTGTCTGCACTATTCTGTCCATTGTCTTGTCTTCTTCTTCCCTTGCTTTGCCCACTCATGGTTATCTCTCCCTCTCCCTCTCTTCCTCTTTCCTTTCTCCTCCCTGTACCTGCATATGGCCTGGGGAGTCTCTCCGATGATGACGGTGGTGTTGGTGGTGTGGTGGACACTCTTGTTAGTGAAGGTGACTGGGTGGTCCACGCTGGGCTTCTCTAGCCAGACAGTAGCAGAGAGGGGTGGACTGTCTGGTTGGCTCTGGAACCACACGAAAGGAAATCAGGGCTGAGGTTTGATATTATTTCTGCATCTCACTGTGTCTCACAGACCTTAAGCTGTTCTAAAGCTGAAACTACAGCTCAGTGCCTCCTGACATAGCGTTTCATTCTGCAAGTGTGCTAATTGTGACAAACTTTAGTGCCAAAATGTTATTATGATATTCTTGAAATGTCTTTAAAAAGCTCTCTCCTTGAGATTATTTAGTTTTTTACACAACTCTAATAAAAAATGTTATTCAGTGCAATATATGTACCCTAAAAGGTGACTTAAATGATGTAAAGAGACATTTCTTTTTTAGTATCAAGGAGTCACTTTAACCGGAATAATGTAAACATTTTTCTTTCTTTTCTTTTTTTTTGACATCTCAACATGAAATTAGACACAATGACCCACATTCGAACCAGATAAATCCAAAACCCAAAGAAAGTATGAACACCAAGGGGTGAGAGGAGTTCAGGAGAAGGAAGAGCATTGTGGGACAGGTACCTCTTGGGTGCCCAGCAGGTGGTTGGCTGGAAGCTGAGAGTACATCTTGAGTTGGAACACATCCCGCACTGCAGCTCTGCTAATCCGCTCCTCTGCCTTGCTTCCGCCTACGATGTGCTGGTTAGAGTGGGTGTACACTACACCCTGGACGCCCCCTTTAAACATACACAGACATCAGAAAGGTTGACATGACGATTATTAACACCAAAACTGACGTACTCTGATATAGAAATAAGCAAAGAATCTGACCTAGCACACAATCAATGGTTCCATTATTTCCTTTGGATATTGGGGAAGTTTGACATTTCAGTCCTGTGAATGAAACAGCTTTAGGCATCTCTGGGCGTCTCGCTGTGCTCCTCCTTTCTGTCGATGCAGCTCTTTGCTCAACTAAAGGCAAATCAGCTCTGGATCTTCCTGCCCTCTGAGCTGTTAAAGTGCATCCTGTACTTCTCCCTCTCTTAACAGAAGTGTGTTCATCCTCTGAGGATGTGAATGTTTCTATGTTTCCTGTGTATTTGGACCTGGCCAGGTCCCTCAGACCGGCACTTTGCCTCTTTCTGCCGTAGTCAAGCCTTCCTCTCTCTCCGTCTCCTCCTTTACCATATGAATTTAAAGGCTCCTTCTTGGTCCAGGTCTTTGCAGCTATGTCCAAGTCCTCAGATTCATCCGAGTAACCCTGAAGCTGGTGCACTCTAGGAGTTGTAGCTTTGAGCTTGTAAGGCTTCTTTTTGTGTGACCCATCATTTTTCTCATTAACTATCATGTTCTTCCTCAGCCACCCTTTCGCAGCATCACCACTCTCTTTCAAAAGAGAAAGACTCTCTTGTCCACCCCCATCTTCATCCTCCCCATCTTCTCTCTCTGAACCACTGGAGATGTGCCATGTTTTTGTTGTAGATTTAGGGAAATGGACTGGCTCGTTCCCTGTGCTGGACTTCTTATAGATGCCAGAGGAGGAACCCTCTGCCTTGTTTCCTGCATCCTCACCGTCTTCCTCAGTGGAGCTTTCTTCCACAGACCCTCCCTTACCTGGACTACTGTCCCCGTCTCCTGAGCCTGGTTCACCTCTTACCCTTTGAAGCAGTCTGGAGATACCTAACTGGAGGAGACTCATTTGACCAGGAACGGTGGCACTACTCCCGTCCCTGGCACCTTTTGCTGTTGTGTCAGGCGCTTTCCTCTTAACCCCCTGCTCCTCATCGTCCTCACTCCCACTGCTGAAGTCCAACACCCCTCTGTTGTGTTGATTATTCATAATGGGGACATTTACAGGTGACGACCTTCCAGATTCCTTTAATGAAACAACAAAATCTTAAGGACACATAGATTGACATAGATGAACCTAGGTTGTCTACATTAACAGAAATATAAAATCTAAATCAGATTATCCTAAAAACATTTCGAAAAGCAATTACGGTATATAAAAAGATTACAATCATTCTGTTCACCAGTCCATCTGTGGATTTATTATAGTGCTAGTAATATCTGTTGGTAAATCATAATAAACATCCATACAACAAATGGTTTCCTACATGATGTAATGTGAAACAGGGCCATAACATCTCCTGGAGTTGAGCCTTTAGGGGAGCGACCACCAACAGTGATTCTTATCTCATAAAATGTGCCAATTAGCTGAATCTTCCCTAACTCTCCAGTGGTTCTCTGCTGGTGTGTGCAGGCCTATTTCCGTGTCTGTGCGTGTTTCTTTGTGTGCGTGTTACAGTACCCCAGTGTATGGCATATTTGTTTTAGTCTGAATGGCCCCGATGGTGGAGCAGTCCGGTAAAAAAAAAGGACAGTGTGCTGCACAGCGGAGACTTGGCTGGGAACTGTCACGAGTTGATAAGGAGCGTCACTGTGTAAATAAATAGCTGGATAGACCAAGACAGACTTCAGTGTGGTCTGCTTCCTCCATTAGGACACGAGGTAATTATATACAGCTGTGTGTCACTGTATCAGAGAGAGAGCGAGCGAGAGAGGGGGGGGTGCTCATTCTTTGCTATATCTCTGGATTGTAGTAGATTGAGGGTTTAAAAATGTTTATGCAAGCCAAGGACTCAAAAGTGGTATTGACTGATCCAATTTTATACTGTTTTGTCCGAGTTAGAGCTGTTTTTTCTCTTAAATGGGGGAATGTCTAATTTTGGCCTCTTGAGCGGAGAAGAGCGATTATAAAGCCGTTGTTAAATGACGTTGTGTGGGTTGGTTGACTGACAGACAGGAAGGCCCCTTTGTGAGGTATTCCTTCATTCACGTGGGAAATGGGGGGATAAGTGGGTCGCTTGGGAAAGGAGAGGGAGTGAGGGATGGGAAAGATGAGTGCCCCATGTTCTGGATCGCTGAGAACGTCAGAGTTACTCACGCTAACTCCTTTCGCCTCTTCCTGCTCCTCTCCGTCTGTGCGTATGCTTGTTGTCATCACTCCGGCCTCCACTTGTCCTTCTCGCTGGAGGAAAAGAACAAAACATCAACACAACAATATTTCAATGTACTACACCGACCTAACAGTATCATCATCACGCACAACAGAATCTATTTTTGCTCTTCATTTCCCAAGACAATTACTAATAAGTTATGACTGATGGTGGAAGGTGACTATGACAAACAATGAGCATGCTGGTTTAGCAAGTGGAGAGTAGAATGGCTCTTTAGTCTCCAAGAACGACATCATCAATCACCAAACGTGCAGTAATGAACAGCCTTTAGGCTATCTGACCTCCAGTATCGTGCGGGTGAGGCATGTGCCCTGGGTCTGCAGTCTGAAGAGATTCTTGATCCCAAACAGCTCTCCTTTATGTCCATCATTCCCCTGCACTGCCTCAAAGTACCGCCGGGCGTTTTCCTTGCCCACCACTGAGCACTGCAATTGCTGGAAAAATGGGAAAGAATGTACAGAAAACGTGTTCTGAAAATACTGAGTCAGACTGGTAGTAAAGTTGTGAAAACATTGTCGAAATAAGAGAAGTGGAGATGTCAATGCTTCATCAGCCATCATACATGGTACAGAGTAGAGAAAACTCAAAGACTGTGTGTTCTCTGGTACCTGCTTGTAAATTTGTCTGAGGTAGATAATCTCCTCCACAGTCCCCAACGAGATCAGCCTGAGGACAGTCACATCCCTGCACTGGCCAATGCGATACGCCCTGCGCACACGCACACGCACACACACACGCACACACACGCACACACACACACAAAAAGGTGCAAAATTGTGTTTGTTCATCATCACTTAATGCTGAATATGACATGGTTGGATTTATCGGTTGCTATGGTGGGTCTTCTCAAAATGTGGCATAGAACCAACCTGTCGATAGCCTGGAGATCATTGGCTGGATTCCATGTGGGGTCGAAGAGCACGACCACATTAGCCCCCACAAAGTTAAGACCGAGACCACCTGCCCTGTAGAGCAGTCAGCGATGCAAGATGAACAAACTGCACATTTAAGAAACAACAAACCACATTTGTTTTGCTTATTTAAGAGAATATTGCTCTAACTGGACTCAGACTGACATGGTGGAAACCAGACAGAGGTTTGTGTGAGGGCAGCTGTTGAACTCTTTGACAATCTGGAGTCTCTCTTTGGCTTTGGTGGCACCGTCCAGCCTGCTGTAGTCCAGCCCCTCTGCCATGCAGTAGCTCTCTAGCACATCTAACAGCTGAAATGTTCAAAACACATACAACTGTGTAAACACTGACACAAACCCAAATCCACTTTAAATCTATAATGGGAATGTATTCATCATGAAGACTAAGGGGTTTTTGTGAGACTTAAAATACAAAAATCATTAAGCAGTAATTTCCTTGAAAAATAAAAAGGACCTAAAAGATGACATCATAGTAGCCTGAAGCAACCAAATGTTATCATACTGTCTCAGGTGACACCAGCCATTAGTCTCTGCTGCCTTAACTTATAAAACCCAGAGGGAACTTGTCTGCTAACTGTTTTTTCTGCAAACAACTTATCTATTCCAAAAGCAGCAGTAATTGAGAGTTCAAGCCTGTTGGTGCTAGGAAGAGCTGATAGTCGAAAGCAGCCGTAAAGCTCCAAAACCAAAGAATCATCAATCGTCTACTACAAACGTCTCCTACTACTACTGATACAACTCTCATACATTACCTTAGTTGAGAGGGAAAAAAGAAGCACTTTATCTCGCCTCTGCATGTAATATTTCAGCAGTGTCTTCAAAACCTGAAGCACAAGACATATAAGTTTACTAACTGAGGATTGTACATATATGACCATAAAGGAAACTACTTTAACTAAAATGTTAGTTGCATTGATGAGCATACCTTCATTTTACCACTGTACATTGGGTCTGACAGGGATTCAAAGGCTTCAGTTTTGCATCTCTGCACAAAGTCAGGAAACTTTTGGAAAACCTTCCCACAGATGTCACTCACATACTTCTCCTACAAGAAAATAATAGTGATATATAACTGTATGATGTGGTGTTGACTACATCTGGAGGAACTGGCCAAATACAGTAACTCCAATGAACTGGTTTAATAAGGAGGCTTTTACCTGCTTTTTGCTGGTGCCTGCGGTGGACTGCAGCAGTGCTACATGGTTGGCAACTTTCCTCAGTATGGCCAAGTAACTAAAGTACAACTCATGTACTCTCACACCCTCAGAGTTTTTCTGCAATGAAAGCAAAACATAGCAATAAATGACAGCCAGGGGTTAGATCTCCAACTAAAATCTCACTATAATACATTCTGTGTAACATCACAAATGGAAAAATACATTAGATGCAGACACTGCAGTAAAAGTAAAACAACAAGCTCAAATCACACATAATCTGCCAAATGTGACAAAGTGCTGAAAACTAAGTGAGACAATTAACAGATTATACGTCGTTATAAGTTTTATAGATTTAGCTTTCATTCATATATGTCAAATAAAATCACAACCAAGCATTGAACTGACATCATAGCAACAGCGCCTGCGGGTCCTTCCACTTTGACAATCACATTTCTCTGAAGACCTCAGCAGTAGTGTCACATCTTCAGAGTCCAGCACTGTTTGATACACCGTCTGCTGAAAGTCTGTCAGCGAGCAATACACCACCTACAGGAACAATACAACTTCTCTGACACACAGTATGCTTTAAGACATAATAGGTAAAAACATCTGCCATACAAATGATCATGTTCAGCCAATCAGTCAATCCTACCCTGTCGTTCTTTTTAGGCAGCTGCTCTTGGATCATAGCTTTAGTTCTTCTGAGAAACCAGTGAGAGATCTTCCTCGCCAGGGCTCTGACAGCCTTCCTGCCTGTTGCAAGCGCTCGTTTGGTTGCACTGTGTCGCTGCCCTTGTTCAATCTGATCTGAAAACTTGCTTTTGAAATGTCCCAAGCTGCCGAGACACTTAGGTATAGCCCTAAAAACAAAAGGAAATAACAAACCCCAAAGCTTATTTAAGTGATTTGTCTTTGCAAGTGAAAAAGTAGCAAATTACAAAATTAAGCGCATCATTTGTGTTCAAGCAATTTACATCTTTGAAATGCAACTGTAAACATGTGGTTGATACCAGACTTACCAGTCCATAACACACCACAACTCCTCAAGGTTGTTCTGTAAAATGGTCCCAGTGAGGCCAATTCTGACCTAATAGAGATGAAGAGTAAAGCAGAGTTTAGTGTGGCTCCAAGCAACATACTGTGTTACACAAGACAAATATGCTATGCCAACTTTTCAAATATATGTACATACTTTTCTCCCCAGGTATTGTATGTTCACAGAATAATTTAAATAAATCACAACACAATCATATATGCAGATCTAAATGCAGACACTAACCTTATGCAGAAGAAAATCGATGATGAGGAATCAAAAAGCAAAATACTGAAATGTATTGGATTGCACAGGCGAATCCAGTAAAGTAACAGCTGATTGTATGTATTTAACACTGTTCATTTAATGTGATTGTGTGGGACAACTCCAAATAAAATGGTGAATCACGTCTCTGCTATTAAAAAAATCCACACACCAACAACACAATGCAAGATATAACAAGCAAAAGCCCCTCTGACCTGACATCTCAGCCCCTTCATGGCCTGAGTAATTTGAGAGTTTGGATTCTTTATCTTGTGAACCTCATCCACAATCACAGCAGACCAATCTATGCTGCAGGGAGAGGAGGACACACAAATGGATCAGTTTCATGAAAGCAGAGCACATGTGCAGCTCATGGTGATAGTGGGTGTGTTCACTGTGGATCCTCCATGTACCTATTGAACTGGTCCAGACAAAGGCGAAGAGTCTCGTATGTAGTGAGGGCGATTTCAACACGGCCCTTTCTGATGCGAGCCAGCTCGTCTTCTTTCCTCAGCCCGTGGACCACCACACACTGGAAGTGACCCCACGTATCCAGCTCATCCTTCCAGTTATAGAGTACAGACAGTGGGGCCACGATCAGGAAAAACTAGAATAGAACACAGACATCCAGCATTGTCATCACACTGATTATTGATATAGGTTCTCTTAATACATTATATTGTTAAAGTTGGTCTGGCTCAAAGCACATGCCTCAACAGTAAAACATATAACATATTTAAGAACCACAGGGGTCAGACGTACTCATATTTGCAGTTTGAAACCAAAAAAAGGGAGAAATACTTAATCTTTCCATATCTTGGTGTCAAGAGCATATTGCAGTGCTTACTTTGTTGGGTTTATCTTGCTTGGAGGACATCTGACTCTGTAGAAACTGAGGCCTGTTGCTCTCAATGTCCTCCCACGTGCCTTTCTTGTGCAGCACAGCAGCGAGAAAGCCAATGACCTACATGATATGATGACAGAGGTAGAAAATGAGAGGGAGCCAGATTGAGAATAAAAACAAAAATACATTTTTACAATCAGCGAAAAACAGCAGCTACTGTGCTTTGTACCTGTACAGTCTTTCCCAGGCCCATGTCATCTCCAAGGATACAGCCTCTGGTACGGACATAATTGTTGTAAATGAACCTGATCCCTTCTCTCTGATAATCCCTCAGGTATCTGTTGATGGTGTGAGGGACTTTCTCTCCACTGACATGACCCGGCGTCAGCTGTAATGGCACACAGGCCTGGGCGCGGAAGACACTGCAGGGGAACACTGGTTTCTCCTGAGCAAAGCTATTCAAACCTGGTTTCGTAATTTCTGAGACTGGCACAGGCTCTTCCTCCACACCCATATCTTCAACGTGACCAGTGAAGGTCACCCATGCGGTGGTGTCATTACTGAGAGAGGTGGTGGTCAGTCTGCGGATGGTGGCTTCTCTCAAGGTGCCATCTGTGGGGTCAGGAGCCATACACCTGTCACCTTCACGCCATGCTGCTGCACAACAATAATAACATTTGATCAGTTTGTTGACACCCGCTACCTAGTTTTCTGGCACCAGATATCAAGGATCGTGAGTGAAACAAGACTGAATTTAGCAAAAAGCCAAGTAAACAAACATATTTCAAGAAATTCATCTATCAAACGAAAGAACACTGCTACTACAACTGATGATTCCCGCATATTCTGTATCTTTTAAGTGCACACCACTCACGACATTATGAGCAAGTTGACGTTGTCTGTTAATCGACTGAGCAAAAATAGTAGTAAGTAAAATCCCGCATTTCAGACCTTTTTCTCGCACAGAAGCAGCAGCCATCAGGAGACATAGATAGATAGATACTCTTATTATCAGCTTGTTTCTATCTGCTGACTTCGATTCCTGCTAGCTGAGTTAGCTTAGCTATGCTTTACGCTGAAGAATAACGACACAAATTCCGTCGTTTCTTATGAGTGAAGGTGGAAATTATTCGTCACATTATCCTAAAAAACGTTATTCTTTATACTTGACGCGTTCAATCTGCCGTAAACACACACACACACACAGGCACACATAGTTCCTGCTTCACTGCAGCGTTCAGACTGTTTACCTATCTTCACCACCAGCACCGCACTTTCTACATAATCTATCGCTGTTACAAATGACAGAATAATCTAAATGTGGTCAGATTTTAATCTAGTTAAGATTCACTGAAACATGTTATAGTTTACAAAATCGTCCATGTTTTTTTAAATTTTTTTGGCCACCGTCACGAAAAAATTGAATACGATTCCAGTATTGGTTGAATTAACATATTTCAAGGTCAATTATTATGATTAATTTTTAGAAAAAGCAATGAGCATTATTATTTGAATAATATTTCTCAATGATAATACTCGTCGCATATTCGTAGTATTATTTGAATAATAATAGCACCTATTCACTTGAGTTTCCAACTGAGCAGATTTGAATGTGTAAAGATATTTACATTTTTTTAAATTTTCAGATGTGACAATCAAGCGTTAGACACTATAAATACTATAAACAGTTTTTGAACATTCATTTCAATCAAATAAATTAACTCAACTAAAGATAACTCAAATAAAACCTTAATTATGTAGTAAGAAACCAATAGTGTATCGGGTTATAAATATGTGTAAATATGTGAAGTAGTATTGACAAGTGTAAAAAACTCTATTCCTGGTTGCTGGGAGAAGCCAGAAAGAAGTTGGCATTTCATACAACCTCCTTGAGGTGTGTGAAGTTTCTGTTGACATGAGCAATACTGTTTTGAAATGTTTGTTTGGTGAAGATGAATGACTCACACATCAGAAGGAGATGAAGGGAGGAAAAATGAAGGAAATAATATTCTGTGAGGCCGGTGCAAGAACTACTCATCAGGTACATTTATCATAAATCAGTCTGAAGAGGAAGAAACAAAACTGCTTATCATCCAGTATTGCTCAAGAATCAAGGAAAGGAGCATGAGGTCTTGTCAGGGGGAGTATGAGCACTGGCGTATAGTAAACACATTTCAAAGACATGCAAGTGGGTGGGCTGTGGAGATCTGATGTTCATCAATAAGTTAACTTTATCGTTCTCTGTTGCTATGCGGAATAGACTTGTAAACACAGAACAATACTGTCTCAGTTCTCCATCCACAATTTGACTTTGTCTAAACCTTGACCGCAATGCTCCAGATGAAGCAGGACTAAGACTGCTTCTTGCTATGGTACATTGCCATACAAAAATGGAACTTTTTGTTCCTGTTTTCTCAACTCTGGAAATTTATGGGGCAGGTGCCACAGATGTTCTCATAAAGACGGCCCAAACAGTGATGTCAAATGGTTTACATACTGCATTAGATCTTACACACACTTGTTCTCTCACTGAGCCACAAGGGCCTTCCCTGGCCTCATTTACAATAACACATTGAGGCAGAGGCAGATCTAGTTGGGATAAATAGATTGTTGGCTGAAGATAAGGCCTTCAAATCAACAGTACTTCTCACAGTACACTGGTTGGTTATGTTGAGAGGCTCATTAGACTGCTTTCTTTTCTTAAGTGGAATTTAGATTTATATCTTGAATTTAGCTTTGCTTGTTGCTGGATTATAGTAACACATCAGCATATTAAGTTGACGAAGTGACACAAGATTGATTGCTCACCACAGGATGACCACAAATAACCCACAACAGACCCAGAAAAAGGCTTTCTGAGGATTACATTGATTTTAGGGATTCTATGTATTGACTTGTGACCATGAAGGAAACTCAAGTACAGCACAAAACGCAAAGGTTTTCTTGCTCTTTATTTCTCAGTAAATCAAGAGGAGAGTAGTAAGTGCATCCATCTGACTTTGCAGTGATAGTCATCACAAGATGGTGATTCTAGAAAAGCTTTTTTTAAATCAGCCTCTTTAAGAACAATAATTTCATCACATTTTACAAAACCTATAAGACTTTAGCTCACCCATGTCATAATTTATTCTAATCAGGTCAGCAGGATGTATTCCCTCGCATCTGCCATTAATTATTTTTTCTGCTGGATTTCCTGAAATCCACCTGGATTGACTTAGAGCAAACTTGTTCTCTGGACTAGGTGTTCCCTGCAGCTACAACTTTTATCTCAATCAAATTAATTTGGCTAAATCGAGGTTTGATGTGAATAAAACATGAGAGTTGGACCAGACCTTTTGCTAGACTTCTGTTGATGGTCATAATCAGTGCTTGGGGAGGAAGACTTGAATGGAGGTCTTGTCCTCCTCGTGGCAGCCTAGGAAACTCCATTTGTGTTCCACCACCTCTCGCCAATGAGTCAGAGTGTTCGACGTGAGCCAAAACCAATTATCGGCATGCCAGAAATGACAGTTTCAGCTTCATAACCAATGATTGCAGAGATGGAAAATTAGGTTGATACTTCATGATTTCTGTTTCTCTTCTCATTTGTCTTGTCTTGCTATGTAATCTACTTGTTTCCCTCTCCACTTTATTAGTTTTTTAAGTGATTATTTCATGTTGTAAACTTGTCTTTGCATTAATTGGCCTGAGAAGAGTTAGATTCATGACCGTGTTTCTCAAGTCTAATATCAACATGCCTTGCATGCTTTTTAATCAACAGGGCTGAATGGTTTTCATATGTTGGCTTCTTTCCTTCCTCCCCTCTCTCACCACCAGTAGCTGTAACATCGGAGTGTTCTACACTGCACTTGAGTAACTGTGATGACAACACAATCAAACGTGTTTAGCTTTTTATGATGTAATGTACCAAATTCTGTCACCAATTATTTTATTTGACAGCTACATGCACACAAGTACTCAACCTCAATCTAATCTTGACTTCCTATTATTGAGTTTGATATAATCCAGACTGGAGGTGCTGTGGTGCTTTTTAATCAAGCTGTACAAAACTTGAATCCTTACCAAGTAGCTTTGAATATTTCCTCTCTTTCCTTCTCTCTCTCTGATGTTCTGAGGCACTTAAAGACGCAGTCATGCTTCAAAGGTTGAGGTGATACTGGAATTTCTGATGGGATGTAAAGATTTTAAGAGGCCACATGTTAATTGCCCTGATCTTCAGTTCTATGACTCTGTACTGTAAATGTGACTTGCGATTGGGGGATTTCTCTTGACCACTGAGTCCACAGGCAGTCATGATGACACACAACTGATTCTGCTCAGTGAGTTGAGTTATAATGTTGAAGACTCAGATGACCCGAATTCGATGGCTGGTCCCTTTTGTCCTTCAGTGAGATGGAAAACTCTGTAGCACAACATATTTGCAATCAAACTGTGTCTCATTACACTGCAACTCCACAGAGGAGCCTTTTGTTTCTCCTCTTAGGCCACAATAAGCACATCAACCAGAAAGTATAACTGACTGTGGCGTCCATGCATGTGCGCATATGCATAAAATGTGTGCACCTTTGTGTTTGTGGATCAGTGCCATTTAATCCAACTCTCTTGCTATCAATGCCTCACAAGGCCCTCTGAAAAGCTTCAATGGCCAGGCAGCAAGAATTTGAGACCACAGAAAAAAAACAGGTCAAAATGATGAGAACCTCTGATATTTGTCTCTTTAGTTTTACGACATCCTGTGCTAAGCCAGCCTCATTCCAGGCATCGTGGATAGACACAAAGTGCTTGGTCTTGGAATGAAAAATCTGGCCGCTGGTCAATTTCCCCTCTCTCACTCTTCTGAACCAGCCCTAACCCAATATGACCAGTCTAACAGAGACTCACAGAGTTGCATGACTGCACATCCCAACAATGAGGCCACACAAAAAAGACCAGCTCAGCAGAACTGGACGTCCGATTTCTCAGGCGTTTAAGCATGCAATTATGTTCCCCACCACTCTGTGCTTCACAATTAGGATAGGAGGGGATAGAGTACAACTTGGTGCCTGTGGTAGTTCCATTCCTATACAGGGAAGATTTGTTGGTGAAAAGGGAGCATTGTTAGTCCGTAGTATGGTGTGAGTATGAAGGGAGACAAAGTGAAATGATGCATTTGTTTTTGGATAAGGATTTGTTTACATATCTTTGTCGATACATGTATTTTCAATGAGTTTTATTACTTTGGTAGTTGTCTCGGTGGTTGCATGTGTATACTTTAACTTGACCCTCAGTCCGCTTCAAGATGCATTGTAGAATCAAGCATAGAAAGCCGAAAGTTTTGCTGATAGCTGCCATATATGATACTGAGCTGTAGTTATTTAGCGATTCCCCCTGTCTCGTGTTTGTGTTTGTATATGCGTGTCAGTGTTTTATGGGATATTATTCGGTGGGGAGCAGTCCTGCTGAGGGCTAGGCCATGCATCCATGCATGGAGCGCACACATATTAGCCATATGGGGTCCAGAGGGGCTTGTGGGGCCTGGCCAAGCCATGCTTATGGATCATTTAGTGCACATTGCTTTCTCCTTCATGGCTGCGATGCACTCCCCTATACACAAGTCGGAGCTGGAAAACTTAACAGTGAATCACCAGAAAATGCCCACAAAGGACGGGGTTCTAGCTTGAAAGATGTAAAATCTGTATTTATTGGCTTATTATACCGTTTTTCCACTTTTCCTAATGTTATTTCTTTGATACCACAGTGTAGCTATTCAAATCTGTCAGCAGTTGTGTGTAATTTGGCCTGTCAAGGTGAACTATAGTGAAATGCAACATGGTATCCAATGCTGAAAAATATGACACACACACACGCACAATCTCACAGACATATCACTGACCTGCAGCCCCTCCCTTGTATCCGCAGTGACCCCAGATCAGCAGTTACTCATAAACAGCTCTTGTCTCTCTCTCTCCTACCACATATCTCGTCATTCCTCTCCTTCTTCTCCTGCCCCACATCTTTCCATGTCATCCATCCTTCTATCCCTCCCTTCGTCTGTCTGCATGTGTGTGGTCTGGAGACAGTGTAAATCCCCCCAGCTCACACAGTGCTACCCAAGGCGACACTAAGGCCTCATTCACAGTATCAGCTGTCTGCTGCCATGTCAGACTGACCAGGTCAAGGCCATTTATGCGTTCACATTTCCTTGACAAACTCCTTCACACTTTGAGCTATGATATGCTTATGCTATATGGTATGATGATATGAATGCTTTATTTAGTCTTCGTCAACCGCTTTGCCCTTAAAATGTTAAATGATTCTGTACAAATCATTATTAGATTCTGAGCCTTTTTTCTCTACCTTGACTTTTCATACTCAGCCACTAGAGGGAATCACTTTGACAAATATTCTCCCTCAAGTGACTCACACTGTCTTACTGTCATGCTGTCTCCACCCCACCTTAATCAATATGCTCTTTCTTTTCACTGTTTGTTCATCCTGTCCTTCGTCTGGAAATTGTACAACTTATTACTTAACCCACTCATAATCAGTGATTCTGGTGACAGGGGACAGGGGTTTAATCTCAGTTAGCTCGGAGGCTCAAGGAACAGTGGAGGCGTTGAAAACTAATGTCTAACACCCCGTGCCTTTGCTTCGTTGGCTGGGTGGTCTGAGAGGCACAAATATCATAGTGACCATCTTCTCTGCAGTTTACATCAGCAGATTCAAACAAACATAGAACACACTGCTGGAGAGAGTGAGGGGCAACAGCAGACACACAACCCAGTCTCCATTATGCTGTGTTGACAAGGCTGGGGTGGGAGGGAGAAACAGAGAGAGAGACAGAGAGAGAGAGAGAGAGAGAGAGAGAGAGAGAGAGAGGGAGAGAGAGAGAGAGAGAGAGAGAGAGAGTGAGAGAGAGAGAGAGAGAGAGAGAGAGAGAGAGAGAGAGAGAGAGAGAGAGAGAGAGAGAGAGATCAAGTCTGATACAGGGACACAGGGAATGAGACACAATGAAATGAGAGGAAAAGAAGGAGAAAGGAAAGAGGGAAATGAGATAGAAAGAGGAGAAGTGAGGGAGGGAGAGAGAGAGAGGGAGAGAGAGAGAGAGAGAGAGAGAGAGAGAGAGAGAGAGAGAGAGAGAGAGAGAGAGAGAGAGAGAGAGAGAGAGAGAGACTTGCACTGTGTGTGGTCTGAAGACCTCCAGGCTTGTTCCGGGGTGAGAGTGTTAGTGTGCCCTTCCTGGGCCCAGAGAGGAAGAGGGAAACATAATAGAAGCAGAGAGAGAGAAGTCTGCACAATAAAGAGAATGTTTGCCTTTGCTTGTGTTTGAGGACGAACGAGTGAATTCTTCTTTTGTGTGGAATAAACAAGCAAACACTGGCATGTTTGACCTGCCATGGGGAAATTACTGTGTTATTTGCAAATTTATTTTATTGCCTCCCATCAAACTGCACTTTTTCATCAGCCATCACACAAGTGAGAATGGAGCCTTTTCTATCTCCTCAGTGTGTTTCTTATTGTACACCATAGATGTATTTTCTGTACTGCTACTCATAATATATTTACAGTACAGTATGTTACAAGATTGCATCATTCTTCAACACGTTTCTTAACTTTCACCTGGATAGTTTCAGGAGTAAATCAAGATCTTACACAAATTATGAGGCAGTGGGTTCCTGGAACTATTAGTTAATTAGTATATAGGACATCTCTAATACTAGGTAATAGGGATGTACTGAGGGCATTATCCTGGTGAGGTTCTGAGGAGGTTATTGTCCTGAGGATGTCCTACATTCATGTGCACAGATAAACCGCAACATATGTTATACATTTGTATAAATATACAATTATCCATATGAATAGTATTGCTATGGCTGTTGACCTTTGATGCACACACAACACACACACACACACACACACACACACACACACACACACACACACACACACACACACACACACAGAGATGTGTATGTGCTGAAACACATACAAGTTTCAGCAAAGAAAATGACTTGTGCACATTTAAAATCAACACTCACTGGCTCCCTGAAACCAATCCTACCGGCATGTTGTGCCCCTTGGATGAAATGTGGGTCTGCGTCCCAGTTTAGGTGCCTGCAAGACCACGCAAAAAGGGAAAAAGAGGTCTGGTCCTGAGCAGACAGGGTTACATATGAATCCACTGCTGTGTGCCCTAACTAGACAGAATCATATAGCTCTTAATTCTTCAAACAGAGGCTGATTGGACTCCATCAGTCATCTGTTGAGGTTGAACCAGAGGTTTTTCCACCTTCAACATCAGGGAAACCAGATGTCATCACATATACATGTGCTGGGAGATACATGCACGCACGCACGCACACACGCACACAATCACACAAACACACAAACACACAAACACATACTCTGATTATATGCTTTCTTTTACAATAGATACAAGGACAACAACATACTGTAAGTAAATGTGTACTCAAAGCAAACCACAAACACAACAGTCATGACCATCAACAAAAGAACATCGCTGGCCATAATCAGGATGAGCATAGGTTGTAACATAAGAAGCCTTAGAGCAGGGGTGTCAAACTCAAATATGGGCCAAAATAAAAAACTGGGACTAAGTCAAGGGCCGGACTCCATTTTTCACATAAAATGGATTACAATTGTGGATGTTTTCCCTTCCTTTCAGATATAAGATGATCAACTTTTTCATTTGGAAACATACTTCAGTTCAGCTTAAACATTAAGTCTGGAGCAAGCAAAGCTTAATATTGTAAAAATGCTGTTATTTGATCTTAATGCCCTTTATTGCACAATCCACTTTGTTGCTGTAAACATGTGAATTCCCCTATTGTGTGACGTCTGCGTTCCTCAGCACTGAAGATGGTCAGTGGTTCGGCACGCCTCTTCAAAACGGGACAGCGTGGGATTGTGACCTATCGAGGGCAAAAAAGTAAGGGACTGATGAAGGTGAGTGCCTCCCTGAACTGTGTGAGTGTGAAATGTGTACCTTCAAAAGGTCAAAACCAAACAACTGAAAGAGGTGTCAAGGCCTCTCCTGTTATTTACATCCAGTTTGTCGTCAGTTTAAATCCGTTGAATTATTCTGACGTTCACTTCTTATCTTGGAAACTTTGACAACAGTGCTTGAACTTGCAAGCCAAAGATTCTGTCCAACGCCAACACGCAGACACGCCAACTAGTAACATGAAAGTAGCATAAAGACCGACTCTTTGTGTGTGCGCATGTGTGCGCGTGTGTGCACGTGTGTGCACGTGTGTGCGCATGTGTGCACGTGTGTGCGTGCATGTGTGTGTGTTTGAGTGTGTGTGTTTGTGTGTGTGTGTGTGTGTGCAAGCAAGGTCACGTCTGCACGTTTACGCTTCCTTCCATCTAACGAGATACATTTACCACTGACATCCAGTGCCCAGGAATGTTTATGATAATCTGTTAAATATAATGATGGCTCAGTTTGTCTCTGTGAATTAAGGCCTTTCTTATAAAAAGAAGAAAAGGAGGCTTCCCCTGGGGCATGTCTGGGGCTCTCTCCCTGCAGCACAATGGGTTTAATGCACATTCTGGGAGTGCTATAACTGCTCTCTGTATATGTGCTGCCATTTTACGCTGTCTGCTAAATACAAGCCAGAAACCCTGTGTCACATTCGCTGGGTTTTTACTGTGACATTTAAATGGGAGTTCTGTTCTATCTCTCTTCACAGGGGGCTGTGGCAGTTTTTGAGCAAAGACAGAGCAAGAAACACAGAAAGGATCCAAAGGTAACCATTAACGCACATCAATTCAGAGGTGTGCATTTACAATTACATGCACATCTAGTGCTGGAACAGATAAAAATCATGTTGTCAAGATACCACTGATGAATTCCTGTTCTCTTACTCCCACTCATCCTCTTACTCCCTTTGGTCTTTTATATAACAGCAGATCAATGACCATTTTCTCCAATACGTATGTATATGTCTATATAATATCTAATGTACCGTAAACGCATGTGGTGTCACAATGCTTTCCCACTTTGAGATGTTTTCTTAATTGATCTCAGGGTTAAAGCACAAGGATAAGCAAAAAGTTGAAGCTACTTATCTAAGACATCACACACAGACCATCACCAAATGATTATTATATATGATGTAAGCCATGGCCACGCATTTGCTATAGACAATGTTTTACATACCATCCACGTTGAATTTCTCCTCTGAAATTCTACAAAACATCTCTGTAGAAACAATAGAGCCTGCTGGGCCCCTCAATCAGAGCCCAGGCACCGCTCGACCAGAGCCAGATGTGGCTCTCGAGATGCTGATTATGTTTGTCTTGTTTACAAATGCAGCTCAGAGCAGATTCCTCATTTTCTGGCCTTTCCTTTTTTTTCTCTCAGATCTATATACACAGACCCCCACTCTGACATAAACAGCCAACAGAGAGCATTTTGGTTCTGTCATATACAGGGCACTGTTTGTTGGAAAATGTCGCTCAGGGTTTATGGCATAAGTGTAAGAAGGGTGATGGTTGTGTGAGCATGCTCATTTCACTTTTGTTTACTTGGAAGGAAGAATGCGGCCAAAATCCTTTTTAGTAACAGTTAAATGCAGAGATGACACTATCTCACATGGAATACAATTGAATTTTAATTTTTCGTAAAAGCTTTTCCAAATAAGTCACGTCTGTGACCCAAGCATGAAATTTGAAGTTCAAGTCAAATTAAAGTATAGCTTAAATCAGATATTATACTCAGATTTGATTATTATATTATCATAACTACTACGTTTTTATCTCGTTATCTACTCATAGTATCACTATGATCAGACATTTAGCAGATTAATGAGAGTTGTTAAGAGTCTTAACATCCTTGAACAAAGATGAATTTACACTCGCTCACCTCACTGGTCTAATGACTATTTGAAAGTATGTGTTTACTGTTTACTATGTGTAATCAATCATTTGTCTGTCTGTTTGCAAAAGCAGCAGTTTTTCCCTGATTTGTCCCAGTTAGTCCTGTGGCTTCTGAAATGTTTGGGGAAAATGTCAATTCTAAGACTAACACACAGGAAAAGAGAGAAACGCAAATCACTTTTTGAATGTAAAGCTTGGTAGTGGTGATGTGTTTACTGATGAGTGTGTGTGGTAGTGGCCTACATTAGTTATGTCTGCCTTTGGAACAATATATTAAAAAAGTGTTTTATGTGTAATGAATAATTTTCTGTATGTTGTGGAGGTGCCTTTCACATTAGTACGCACTGGATACACACATAGCACATACAGTACACACTGTATACACACATAGCACATACTTGAAGAGCATTGATGTTGGTAGTAACAGGCACATGGTTGTTATCAAGTGGGCACAGCGTTTCATTGATAAGCCCACAACGTCTCCTGAGGGCTAAACAGTGCGTTCAAGTGAGATTCAATAACTGCACCAAAGACAAACAAACAACAAAATGCACATTTATCCCTTAAACACATGAGGTCTTCCTGCCACATTCTGCCGTGTTATAGTTCGTGTTCCTCTCTATATCTTTATCATCGGGCCCCCCACTGTGCCTTAGTTTGAGGTCAACCAACATGGCCCCTTTGGCCCCCTCACCACCAATCTGGCAGGAAGTGACCTAACACACAGAGAATGAACCCACACCATCAGACAACAACCCCCTTCACCTAAAGTCAAAGGTCAGCGGAGTCATAGGGGAGTCAGGATGTGTCTGTTTGAAATGTGTGTGAGGGCAGTCTCTAATCACTTGTCAGTTGTGAACAGTTGAGGGCCTGGTGTATTTGTGTGAGTGATTGTGTGGTATGTGAGGCATTTGTGACTGTGCTTGTGTGTGTGTGGAAATATGTTTTGCTTTTAAGTGTGTGTTCTTGTGTACATAAACTTGGGCAGGTGGAGACACAAGTTCAAGTTTGATCACTGGTCTGTGCTGTGTGTGTGTGTGTTGTGCAGACATGTGTGCCTTGTATAAGTGTTTGTGTGACTAACGTCCGGTGAAAACCGAGGTCATTTTGGCTGCTGTTGCCAATCATAGACATTGTTACTCAGGGCTTTTGGAAAAGGTTTACTGATGGCCAACAGAATTATTACTACTGTACCACTAACAATATAAAAGAATGCTAAAATATGAAATGTTAAAATAATCAGGCTCTATCTTACAACAACATATAGTATTTGCTCTGTGCAATTAATTAATTAATTAGATCAATTAGTGAATGTGACTCCCGCTCCTTTTGAATATTTTACCAAACTCCTCTCCGCAAGAATGTTTTTGCAGTGCATTCCTTGTTATACATTACATTACGATCATTTGGCTTTTATCCAAAGCGACTTACATTACATTACCACCCTTCGCAGAGGGGGGAGCAATTTAGGGTTTGGTTCCTTGCTCAGGGGCACCTCGGCAGGGACTCAAACCGGCAACCCTCTGGTTCCCAAGCAGAAGCTCTATCCACTGAGCTACAAGTTATCTTGATTAACTCTGATGTTGTGTCAGAAATCGGAATAAATCAACAAAATAAAAACATGGAGTTTGATTGATTTCCCTGAGGTTTCCCTGACTAAAAGCAAAAATCACATGGTGAGATTGTTCTGTTTTGGAGTCAGTGAACACCTAGTTGTGATATTTAGTATAGTATAGTAAGCTGATGGTCCAGTCCTATTAGTCCTATTTAGTTTATAGCTCCGTCCAGACCCCTTAATAAGATTCTATTTCCCATCTTTCTCTTGTTTTGGTGAATCAGCACCAACAGATTTCAGTTTTTCCATATGACTTCATAATTGAAGACAAACTCAACTCATCATTGGCTGTGTTTTATGTCCAGATGCTTAAGGGAAACCATTCGTCTTGGTTGGACTTTCATGAACGTCTGACAGAACTTGCGTTGGGGTTTCGTGCTATTAAAGCCTGTTTACACACAGAGCTCCACAGCATATGCCAGAATCAGGGCAGCTCCGACTTGCGCTGAGTTTTCCATTCAAATATTATGATGTGAGGACAGAGACAAATACAACAGCTAACTGGATGAAGTAAATGAAGTTCCTGAAATGTATTCCTGAAATGTTTCCGTGTCTTCACTCAGCGTCATTGTGTGCCTCATTATTGATATAACCAGGAACAGTTCTCAATATGCCTCTCTCCTCCTTTAGCCAAATGATCCATTTAATCCATTGTATCCCATGGTTCAAAAAACATGGTTTTATCATGAAAATGTAAAACATAACTCATTTTGTATAAAGGTTTCCCTGGGTGACACCATGACCAAGTGGCTGACATGGTCATAGTTGCGTCTAATTATCAATTAATCATTCATCTATTCTTGTTTCTTGCAGTTAGGCTGGACTCGAGGCAGTGGGCAGTGGCTCAGTGGGTAGTGCTTCCGCTTGGGAACCGGAGAGTCGCCGGTTCGAGCCCCTGCCGAGTGCCCCTGAGCAAGGCACCGAACCCTCAAGTGCTCCCCCCTCTGCGAAGGGTGGTAATGTGATGTAAGTCGCTTTGGATAAAAGCGTCTGCTTCTGATCGTAATGTAATGTAATGACTCTCTCACCTTGCTGCAAAAATAGCAAGAATGCCTCACAGAGTCGACGGATTGAAGTAGCCATTCATTGTTGATTTAGAGCCCCAGTTCAATGTTATTTAAGTCAGTAGTTGAAGTAGAGAAATGGAGACATTCAAGCCTGAACTGAAAGTGTAGAGTTCTTAATAAAGACTGGCATGCATCTTATTGTCAGTGTGCCTACCTGTGCCACCTCTCATCGATCCTGTTACAGTCCTCACCAGGCAGACGACCACACAGGAAAAATGTCTATTTAAATAATGAAACCAGACGACAGAAAAGCAACAATCACAACAATCATAATCAAAGCGGCTCCAAAAGACGTAGTAGTAAGTTGCACGATGCAATCTACGCTATTTTATAACTCTGACTCTGATCCTTAAAATGTGCAAAATATTATTTCTCTGTAGCGCCTCCTATTGATGAAATCTGATTTGGGGAAAGCCTTTGAGCCTTTGAACCATTACCTCAATCATGTCTCATATGTTCTAAAATGAGTTTTATCCAAATCCCTTTTTATTTTAACAGCCTTGTTTATTCTCAATTGTCATCTTTCAGATCATGTTCAGTCATCTCATTATGTCTTAATGTTTCAACAGGTGGTTGCAAAAGATACAAACAGAGTGCTATTGCGTCTCACACACTCACTCACACACACACACACACACACACACACACACACCACACACACACACACACACACACACGCACACACACACACATACACACATACACAACTTCACCTCCGAAACAATGCTGCTTTTGAATAGAGCAGATGCATTCCTTGGCGGTGCCAAGTTTTCTGAGCTCGCACCTTGTCCGTGAAAAGCAAGCCGAGGTTCAGATAGGCTGTCAGCAGCACATTCTGTGTATACACAACAGCTCTTGGCAGTCCACGGAAAGTCAAAGCAATAATTAAAATGCAGCCAATAAATGCTCTTCTATTACATCCAGCTGTATTTACATTCAGCCAATCCAGCTGGAAATATCAAGTCAGTTTCTCTTTCCCCATCAGTCGTTGTAGCTGTCACCACATCAATCCTCCTTTAATCTTGTTTTATCTCTGTCACAATGACTTCCTCCCAATTCATGCACACCTGGATTTCAAATGATGCCCTCTCGTTTTCACGCCAGAACAGGCAAACCACACTGTTTGGCCTGTTTAATAATCATAATTTTCCAGTAACAATATTTGGTGGGACGGTGGGAGTGTCAGACCACAACATGCCCACATCTCGACCAACGTGCATGAGTGAGACAAGAAGATAAGTTGTTTGCCGGCCGTAATTAGATAACAGGGACTAGCTGAGAAATACAGACATGAATAACTATGACTGATATTTTCCCCCTGCTTCACTAAGACCTTACAGTGAGCCCAGCGGATGTTAAAATAAAATGCTCTAAGCCTCCACAGACATCAATCAAACTGCACACACACACACACACACACACACACACACACACACACACACACACACACACACACACACACATACACGTACACGTACAGTAAATGCAGGTGTGATGACAGTGATATGATGGGATTCATCAGCCTCTGTTTACAGATGGTTTCAAAACTAACCACTAAAAGTTTTCCTCCCCCTGCTCCCCCTGCTCCTCCTGCTCCTCCTGGAGACATTCTACTGTGTTTGCACTAATTGGCCAATTAAGCTATGATGACCTCATGGCATTGTGGGGAAAACAAGCAGATGACGACCGCGATGGCACACTGACGAACACTCAACCCACTTCTCTCTTCTTTTCTTTCACGATCTCTCACACCCAATAACTGATTCTGGTATACATCTCTTTTAAGCACATTGCATATCATTTAGGAAGAAAACAAGAAAAATGAAGTCATCCATTCATGTTCCCCCAGATGTGCTGACATATTTCAATCAGGGAGCAGCAGTTTATAAAAACGGATCCGAGTTCTTGCTTTTCAGTGATGATGTGACCTCAACATGCTTTTAATAACCTCAAGAGACACGGAACAATTCACAATCCACTGCAGCTGCTCCGAACTTTTCAAGCACACTGTACAGTTCCATCAAAACTGAGACAAATATATAATGAAGGGTTGTGTCAGAGTAGAATTCGATCGCCGTCCTCTCTTGACTCATTCTGTGAGGTTGGCTTAAAGGGTCATTGCTAAATATGAGCCATGGCACAGCGTACTTTGTTATTTATTTAATTTGACTTTATTAATATCAACATTATGCCTGGTTAGATATCACTGTTATGATCAGCGTGTAAGTTTCATCAATATATTTTCCATTTAGCATAATGTCATCATCCAGGGACTGAATTCTATTTTCAAACTTAAGCGAAACTTTTAAATAGACACCTAATCCAATAATTACAGGTTTTGATGGCACATGGCAGAATAGCTCAAGTATTCCAAACAGCACTTAATGCTATTTGATCAACTCTTACTCCAGTCCTGTAAACATCTAGACACAGAGAAAAACTGTTACTGGCATATGGATGACTACAGCTTTGTTTGGATACATAGAATACATTTACGAAAATGTATAGGTTCTATTTGGAATATTAACATTTTGTGTTTGATATTTTGTAGCATAACGTAAAACAACTGTGTCAATGAAATAATTTCTCTGAACTATGGTCGAAGCAGTATGTTTATGAGCTTGAATTCCATTCAGGAAGGTAACAGTTCCCGCCGTTGTTAAGACTCAACTGAACAGGAGGTCTAGGTGAGTAAACAGAGGTCTGGACAGCTTATGAGGTTCTTACCTTTAAATGTGTCACTTTTTCCAGAAGGCCTCCCACAGAGACCAACCTCGGCTCCAATATAAGTAAGCAAAAGCTTGCAGCAAGGCAAAGAGGCCCTAAATCTCAAAATCTAACATCCCTATCGATGTTGCAGTGCTTATACTTTCTTTATTTTTGGAAGAATTTACAAAAATGAATTTGCTAAACACGTTAGTTCTATGTATGTGCTTGCCTATTTCACATGTTCTCTGTGATTCCTCTGTATTTCTGTGGAGCTACAGCGTTGATATTGTATTATACAGCTTATTTGTTGAGACCATGTGTATACATTCAGAGCAGCACACGTTTCCTGTTAATGTTGGAGGCTGAACTCACTTCCAAAAATTACAGGTTTCAGGCCAGTTCTGCAGAACAGACCACTGCCTTGTCTAAATACCAGCCAGTTCCAACATTGTCTACTCCAGATCTCAAGACAAATGCAGGCCAAACAGAGAAATGGTCTCCTACACAGAATCTAAATGAGACTATTTCGACTTAGATAGAGCTACATGTCAGGTACACTCTTCAACTTTCTCTCATTAATGCATTGATGTGTACATAATACACTGTATAAACAATCACTATGTGACAAGTTCAGGAGTCCAAGTCCAATCAAACCCTAAAGAATTCTATGGACATTCACTTTCAGGATATCTTTCTGTCTTTTTGCAACACAAATATAATTGGAATCAGTGTTTACAATCACATCAAGTTGGATGAGTTCAGACATGTATTTGAAATGATCAGTTTACCGAATTTGATTGAGCCGGTCAAACAAAAACATTTTCTATGTCACGTTATGATGCCTTTGGTCCATTTCGCCATCTTCCTGCTGGGTGAAGAATTGTGGAACTGCTCTCTTGGATCCTTTCTGAGCTGCTCTGATTATACATACAAAGCCATTCGGAAATTGGGAGAGGTAAACAGAGGCCAGGCGGTGCTGCAAGCTGTCAAACTGCTCAGTGTATGATTGAAGACAACCTTGAGCTGGAACATAAACATCCCAGCAGGCTCTCACTGCGTAGTCGGCCCCAACCCACCTCACAGGCAGCCATGATGGACCAGGGGGAGCCACGGGGAGCCAGCAGCTGGATCAAAATGGAGGCAAAGGGGATGGTTTAAGGGCTTGGCAAAAATATTGGAAATGGTGCCTGTATGGGGTGTCCAAAATGGAGATACAAGGAGACGTTCATGTGAATATGAATGTGCAGACTCACAAACTGCTAAAGCTACAGTCTACATCTCTAAACTGCCAGGCATCATATTATTCTTATTTTCTTTTGGTTTTCTGGATGAAAGTGACAGAATAAGGAACGGCTGACATTCTTACTGTGGTCATTTGTTTAGAACTGTGTGTGTGGTCATTTATTGTTCTGCTGTATGATATTTTATGAAAATGAGAATTGTATGTTGCACGTTGCTTGTTTTACAACAAGTCATTACTTTAATGTTTATTTCCACATCGGCCTGACAACACCTGACCAAGAAGAGACTTTTGATTGCAGACTGAAGGATATTTATGTGTTTGCGCAATGCTGCTTTGAACTGTAATCCACCTGCAAATCATAAATAAGCACAGGCTTTAAAAAAGGTTTCCCCCTTTTTTCCCCATGGACACTAGCCAGCCACCAGCCTTGAGGGGTGTTGAGGGCCCTGCCAGGGGTCACACAAGGTGATTGGTTGATGAAGTCATTCTGGGACTGATGCCAGCCTATTCCTCCAGCTCCTAAATGAATACTTTCCTCATTAAGGAATCCATGTAGCTCTAGAGCAGGATATGAGTGATCAAAGAATGGCAGATGAATGCTATTGAAGATTTCAATTGAGGAGTTTAACGCTAAATGTGGAAAAAAGGCTTTAATTTGTATTCAAAACTTTCTCGGACTATCCCAAAAATGATCTGCATGTAACCCAAAACAACAGTACAGTCAGACTGCACGGCACACATCAAAACCTGAATGCGCCAGAGGCAATACTGAGCTCAGTCCTGGTCTATTTAAAATGTATTTCTCCTAGATATGATTCCAAAGTGATCAATTGGTCCATCTGACACATATTAACACATGAGGGGTAATGTGTTCATGTTTGGTCCGGGGTGTTTTGGCATCTTTTGTGCGTACGTTTTTCATTAGTTACCACAGATGCTTGCAATATAATCTCCCAGAGCATTTTACTGGCATATCTTTACAGCCTCTACAGTATTTGAAGGGGGGGATTGATTCCACAATCACCTGCGGCACTCTGAGGAATTCCTACAGTGTTACCACCATGTTACCTCAACAGTCTAGCACAGATATTGTACAGCAGGTTTGACTCCTGCCTTTAGGGACACAGTTACCTCAACAAAGCCTGATTCTATTTTGGGGCATTAGGGGGCATCACAGCCTCACTTTGTGCCCCTTTGTGCCTCTTGTCCCTGCTCAGACAGCACGCCAGGCTTCAGTGGGAACCTTTGAATCACAGCTCTGTGGTTGTGTGTGTGTCTGTGTGTGTCTGGAAATAATGCACTGATATCAAAGGAAAAAGTCATATTCTGATGAAGTGACCTAAAATCTGGCTTGAGTGGAATTCATCATTATACACTATATAAAGCTCTGAAATCCGTGTAAAGAGTTGATATACTCAGAACATTGTTACATTTTCTGATTTATAAGGAGAAAAAATATATTCATGCTGATAAAAAGGTTGATACATAGTGTTTTAAGTCGTTAGCAGCAATTTCACACTAAATATTAAATCAGTGAATGGGACACTGGGTGCTGGAGGATGAACACGAGTGTGTGTGCATGACTGCTGATGTTGGTTGCATTTTTTGTCTGTGTGTGTGTGGTCATACCTTCATGAATAACACAAATGCATATATGTTAATGCACATGTGGGGATGCTATCATAGAACATTATTTGTGTGTGTGTGTGTGTGTGTATGTGTGATTGATTGACTGTGTGTCCCAGTGGATGGTGTGCATGACTCAGTTCTGTTTACTATTTGGGCTCATCGCGTGACAGGCAGCAGGTTCTGCCAATAGAGCGACCGGGACCACCCACATGGCCACGAAGCACAGCCATGTAATTGTGCGTGAACCTTTTCCATCAGCAGAGCGGGGTGCCTGCGACTGAGGCGGATTATGACGCGTCTTCTGCGGCTGCTTCGTCTCTCCCCCACGGGACCATGAGGCAGCTTTGATCTCCATCATAAGCGACACGTTTCGGGATTCACGGGGGCACGAATATCACGGATCTGTTCAAAAAAGTTTCCCCACCTGGACGGAATATGGTAAATACCACACGCGCGCACACACACACACACACACACACACACACACTGCTCATGCTGTATCATCTTGGCTTAATTGGTCAAGTGGTTGCAAAGACCACTTGATTGACTTTTTAAATTTGGGAAAAGCACAAAACATTGCTGAATTACTCATAGGTTCTATATTATATATATATTTGTGTGTGTGTGTGTGTGTGTGTGTGTGTGTGTGTGTTTTTTCAGAGGATATTACAAGATTGATGTATTTAGAAAAAACTAGGAAATGAAACTATAAACAATGTGTTTATCCTCTATCAATCGTATCATTACAGGGAAATCTGGCTGATCACTCGATCACTCGATGTCCTGTATTGCGACAAAGGAAACACAACATTATTGATGATTTCTGCACATCCGCATTATAAGATGATTGGGGCGTTGCAGATGTTACCATATTGTGTTATTTGTTATGTTATGTTGATGAACTACATCCACGCATTAGAATGGTACATCTGTGCTGCGATACTATTATAGTGAATAATTAGTGATGCAGTTGCTTTGGGGTGATTGGTCGTTTGTGTTTAATACGTTATCCGTGAATAAAACGTTAATATTGTCAAACTATTTTATTTGCAACATAAATGATGATGATAAAGCACAAATATCAACTGAGCTGTTAAAGACTGATACTGTGGTATTAGTTCAAAAATGTAAAAATGTCAACAAGTTCATTGTCCACTGTTTAATTAATAAATAGCAATACGTTTAAAAGTTTTTGGGAGTTTTTCCTTATTCAAAAAGGTTCTTATACAATAACCTCCCATCCAGCCGCAGTGTAGGACCTCCCCTCACTGCTGTAATCTGACTCCCAACTCGCACCATCATGGTGGTAGAGAAACATTCAAAGTTAAAAAGCTGCAGTTGTAACTTTCCTCGGCTCCTCTCCGCCTCGCAGGCCGAGCGCAGCGCCTCACACTCGGCTTCGCGTCCGATCGCGTCCCTGTGGGGACACTGAAGCCCCAGCAACCGATCGCGGCGGGCTGGTTGAGCTCTCAGGAAGCCTCCCCTGAAGCTGGAGATGCACACATGAGGCCCCCCCCCCTCCTCCCTCCGCGCCTGGGTGGTCTCTCTACTTTAGTGAGCTGTTGCTAAGCAGCTAATAATAGTCGTGTTTGCTGAGTAATTTTTGCCCTTCTGGAACCAATCAGATGCAAGAAAGTCCTGCGATCTGACAGCCCCAGAGGCGGGATCTGGAGCCCTTTTTTTTTCTCTCTCTCTTCATCCCTCCTCCTCCTCTGCCTCCAAACGCACAGAGGTCTTTTTCCTCTATTCTATTGAATCTCGGAGTTGGCCGTGACGCGCGGCCCAGGGGAAGAAGAGCACCGACGTCTCAGCAGAATGCAGCGACCGTCGAGGTTTCTGAGCCGACGACTCGTGTGTGTGGATCTCCGTGTGCACGCCGCTGTTTAACTCGAACATGCTTTGTTTTGAAGCTTGAAACTCGGTGAATGCGGTGAAAGCGGCGGAGACCTCCGGATCACGCAATGTTGGGATGGAAGGCGCAGACTTTGACTCGCCGTCTCCAACTGGAGTATGAAGTCCGACTTCACGGGTGTGGAATCACCGAGAGGGAAACGTTGTTGCCTTGGGATCTCGCTACACGCTTTCGGGGAGATATTATCAAGTGGGAAACTGTAACCACCTCGCAGTCCCCGCAACATGGCCTCGGCTGCTAATGCGCCCTCCGAGCAGGAAAACAGAGATCCCGATCGGCCGAGGATAACGCGGAGGAACAGGGGGGACTATACCCGCAACACGCCGCTGGATTTGGAGTATTTGCAGCGGCCGAGTTACTGCGATGCGGGTTTCGCATTGGAGCAGATAACAGAGGTGAAGCTTTCTGCTCTGCTGCTGCATTGTTATTTTTTTTAAAGTGTCCGTTCCGCTGCTAGGTAACGGAATCTAGGTCCGGACGGGCTGGGCGGCGGGGACACGGGGGTTGTTAGTAGTAGTAAGCGGTAAGGGTTGTTGGTTTGAAAACCCTTCGTAGTGTTTTGTCTTGTTTGGAGACATGGCACGCGTTGGGTCTCCGCGTAAATGCTCAATTAGTTTGATCGTTACAACATCTGATGCTTATAACGGTTCTCACAGCAGCAGAACACGCAGCTTTGACTCGCCGAACCTTTACCTCCGTCACACACACTCCTGCTGCTCCCGGCAAACTTTTGTTTGGCATGTTGTTTTTTTTGTTTTACATCGCGCGAACAGGGAAAATACATGTGGCTGCACTCTTCCGTTCACAAATATTGCTAAGTCTCCCCACACACACACACACACACACACACACACACACACACACACACACACACACACACACACACAGACTGCTGGAAGTGTGTGGTGATGATGTGCGGGGTGTTAAGCACATGCACCTTTTCAGTGTTTCAATAGCACTGATTCATGTGTTTGGTGTGTGTGTGTGCTGACTAACAGTAGCAGTTTCACTCCTGATCACTTCACTTATTGTGTTTTCTAACCTCATAGTGATGTTATGCCAACAAAACAAACGTTGATCTGCCTCTCAAAGGAAGAAATTATCCCGAAAATATTAACATCTCTCCTGTTATTCACCCGCATCCACGGTGCAGGTGTGTGTGTGTGGGGGGGGGGGGGGGGGGGGGGGGAAGCAACACCCCTCCTATCACCAAAAGACCCCAAATCTATAATCTATCTTCTTTGGTGTCAGTCTGCATTGATAAGAATCTTAATCGATCACCACTGTCCATATGAGATGACACACACATGCAGTAATCCCTGTGTGTGTGTGTGTGTGTGTGTGTGTGTGTGTGTGTGTGTGTGTGTGAGCAGCAGAGGGGAGTCCGACTGTGAAGCTACACTTTATCTGATACTGATATGGCAGATGCTGCGGTTCTCAACGTATGGACAGGGGAACTCTGTGGAGTCCTGAGTAGCTTCCAGGTGGTCCCAGGCAAACAAGCAATACATACATACATACATGTGTAATACTATAGTAAATTATGAGTAGTATTCATAGATGGTATTTCTTCATGTCCCACTACTTTCGACTGGTTCGCTTTGGAGTTTGTTTTATTGTTTGTTAAACCATTGACAGACTCACCTGTGCAGGTAAGTTTGCTTGCTTTTGTGTTTGAATCATCATTAACCCTGCGACTCCTGTCTCATCGCAGGGGAAGGCGACGGGGAGGAAAGCACCTCTATGGCTGAGAGCGAAGTTCCAGAGACTTTTATTCAGGCTGGGCTGTTACATACAAAAGAACTGCGGAAAGTTTTTGGTTGTGGGCCTGATGATTTTTGGAGCTTTCGCCGTGGGCCTACGGGCAGCTAATCTGGAGACGGATGTGGAGAAACTCTGGGTGGAAGGTAAGAGAACCTGATGTGTTATTGGTTTGTTATTGAGAGACTGTGTGGTGTCTGTGTTGGAGTGCATGTGGAAGGATGAGACTGCAGGTAGTGTTCGTTATTCAAGCACATTTTAAAGTGATATAGGTTGTTATTTTGTGTGTTTGTGTGGAGGGGTTATTCTGGAGGTTGAGCTGTATGGTGGGTGCTCCTAAACAAGCCAATAATTCTGAAATTAATAGAAATACTTGTGTTTACGCTGAACTTCTAGCTGCTTTGCCTATGAAACCGAGTTAGAATCATGCAAAACACGTGCAACTCTTGACTAACTGCATGCAGATCCAAAGTTGCAATTAACTTCATAAGCAGCTTTTGTAGTGGAGGAAATTTCTGTCAAAGCCGCCATTTTGTGAGAGTGTGTGTATGTGTGAGTGTGTGTGTGTCTGCTCTGCCTGCCCCCAGCAGTTGAATGCTCTGAGCCTGTGTGTGGTCCGGTTTTTGGACAGCTCTCAACTTTCCAAAAAGATTTCTCTCCGGCTGAAGGGAAAAAGCGGAGCGCGGACAGGGACTCTTGTTTGCGGAGCGGATAGGTCACACGTTTTGTTGTTCTGTTTGGGAAATAGCTTATGAAAGAATGAACATTTAGTAAGAAAAAACAAGCAGCGGTGCATATGGGTGGTGCTCGGGGGGTGTGAGGGGAAGGGACTGTGCTTTTTTTCTTTCCCTTTGATCCGCATTCCAGCACTTAGGGCAAAACTCGGCTCTGGGAGTCATGAATGGAGCAGCAGTTGTGGCTGAGGAATGAAGTGAAGACTTTCTGGATAAATACAAGCAATAATACTAACAAAACAGTGTTTACAAAGACGGGCATTCGTCATGTATGTGCCATTTCCTTTTCTCTTATCCCCTTTGGAACTATTCTCCTTCACATATACAGTAGAAAAAAAGCGTAATCCATGAGGTCGCAGCTTAGAGCAGCCTGATTCCTACACACATGCCCCCCTCCCTCCCCCTGCATGCTGCTGCGGGGGTCTGTGGGCTTCCAGTCTGGGGCGCAGGCGCAGTATGCTGTGTTTGAGGGGCAAAGGCGAGTCTCCTGAGCACCTGGACTCCTGATTTGAGTGAGATCGCTCTGACAAGTTTTCACGTTACGGATAACATAACGGATAACAAAAACAATCTTTGCTAGTGTTACTATTCTACATTTGCAGTCAAATGCCATATAGCCTTTGCTCTTGCTTACCATCATAGAAGAATTTGCTTTGAAAGAGAAGACAGAGAGAGAGAGCAGGACCAGGGCGAGTGACCTGTGGTAGAGGGATGCTGCATGAACTCACACTGGCTCCTACTGATTGATGGAGGTCTGCGCATATACACACAGACACTGACGAAGAGACTGGGCTGCGGTGGTTTCCTAGGTCTCGGTATGTGAGGGGTTCCAGATGTTGGTAGGGAGAGATCTGTTTGTTTAGATTAGGCTGCACAGCTGAGGGATAGATTAGTTCTGCCTGGACGGTGGAACGCTGTGCTGGGCCGTGCTGGGGGACTGGCCCATCGTCCGAGAGGAAAAAGAGGAGAGAGGAGGAGAGGACAGAGCGGCTGTTTATGTTTCATTTGGACCTGCCCTCCACAGGCGACCCGTGGACGACCCCGCCTGGAAGCTGTGTGGCCTGCGAATGCACGCATACATACACACAGTCATACCTACAGGCACGCGCGCATACACACAATCCACCGACCTCATATTACATGTCTCAATCCCATTACTAGTGAGTGGAGCTACACTTCTACATCAGCAATCCCCATCTTGTGTCTGTCATCACCTGTTTTCTAGTAGTGCCAAGGTGGCCGAGGTCTTCAGCAGACCACCATTAGTAGCGTACCAGAGCGCTCTAGTGTGTTTATTCTGCCATTTGTTATGTGCTGCAGCTTTCGCAGGGCTTGTCTCTTCTCACAAGCTGCTCACTCAGCACTGTTTATAAACACTTGGACACAGGAAGTACTGTTTATTAGATAAAGCGACAGAGAGCAATTGGGAGTGAAACATATGCTTGCACAAAGAGGTGATTGTGTCAGCCGCTGAGGATCTATGAGCTTTGCTGTCTCGTGGAATGAATATTCGTGGAATGATAGTAAAAAAAAAAAAGAAGGTCTCTTAGTAGTGTGTGTTCAGAGCAGATAGCATCCATGCTGCAGATAAACGCTGTGTTTAATTGGGCTGCCGCACTCACAGGAAGCTATTAGCCAAAACAGGAAGTTGTAGTTGTATTTTGTTCTCCTACCTTGCTCTCCCCACACACAAATGTGGCCAGCCACCCTCTGTGTTCTTCCCACAAGGTTGCATACAGCCTCGCTTTGGAAATGTAGATGATTGTGGATGATCTTGCAATGATTAAGTGTAAGCCGTGACCGAGGCGCCGAGAAGTGAGAGAGAGGAATTAGACCCCTTCACTGTCCCTCCTGGCCACAAATGGAAAACGGAGCCATCCCTTGGCATTCTGGGTTCAGGCAAACACAGGCCAAATTGTAAAGAAAATAGCAGCGCCGCCTGCCTCTAATTAAAACAGTATCACGTAAACATTGGCCTTCCTGTAGGACGGCCCCTCACTCACTCTGTGCGCCCAGAGAGGGGCTGAGGATGCAGACGGGGCCGGGCTGTGGTCATGGGGCTGAGCCTGAGTCCGAGGAGAGAGAGAGAGAGAGAGAGAGAGAGAGAGAGAGAGAGAGAGAGAGAGAGAGAGAGAGAGAGAGAAGGAGAGGGGGCGAAGAGGGAGAAGATTGGAAATGGGGCTTTTGAGCTCCATGCAGGGGCTGAAGTTGAAACTGGGGTGATACGGATGAACTGGAGTTATACTGTAAACTGGCCTGAGCTGAGGCTTTGATTAGACTGAAGACAGAAGGGAGCGTTGGCTTTGACCCGGGTATTTATCAAAGGCCCATTTCTTACCTTAGCACGTTAGTAGAGCTAACTTTAGTGTGTAAATAGAGTTTCAGAACAAAGTTAACAAAAAAGTCTGTTTGGGCGTTGACAGAATGCAAATGAGCCTCAGCTCTGATTGGTCGCTTCAGATCGCTGCTGTCTGCAAAGGACCATCTGATAGTAAACTAACAGTAATGTGGTTCTCTAAGTTACATGCACTACTGAGCTATACTGGCTTCTCCTCATTGCTGCTTATGCTAAACAGACTGAAGGTAAGAGTTTGAAGGATATTTCCAATATGTAAACAGTTGTTGGCTGGTTATTTAATGACAGTAAGTGTCATTTTCAGACAGTCCCTTGTGGGCAGCACAAGTTAAGTGTTTTAGACCAGTTCAAAAGCAATTCTAATCCAGGCCAGAAGAAAAACGGTGTTGTGTAATATTCATCCCCACATAAGCTGTCTTGCTCATACAGATGTAGACTTCAGTTGAGCTGAGCAGCAGTTGATTGATTGAGGCTCAAATTAGTTTATAGGCCATGGATCTATGGCCTGGACTGGGGGTATGAGTCCCGGGGCTATAGCCTGAGGGGAGGCTCCTGTCCCGGAGCTCTTTCTTGAGGGCCATAGTGTAGAGGCCAGGGGCCAAGGGGGGTAGACCCCTGAGACCCTGAGGTCATCTCGTAGAGGCCCCGCTATTTAAAACCTCACCTGATACTCACCCTGTGGCCTGGGTGCAGAGTGAAGCCTCACAGCAGAGGGGAGTCAGTGGAGGATGGGAGGTTCAGGGACACAGCGCTGCAGCAGGAGCAGCTGTCACCAGGAGGTGTTTGTGTCCCTTATGTGTGTGAGAGTGTGAATGTATGTGGCTGTAGGGCTGCGCAGGGTCCAGCTCTGTGTTACAGGCTTGTGTGTGGGAGACGTGTTAGGTGTTTGTGTTTACCTCTTGACACCAGTCCTCCAGCAGAGGGCAGTGTATGTGGCAGAATTTTGAAATTGATTTTTTTATTGAAAGTCTACTTTTTGGGTTTATTGAACATCACTACTTTAATATATCTGTAAGAATTTTGAGTTTTGTGTGTTTTTTCTGGCCCCTTATCTTGTTTTGATCCTTTCGCTTGATTCATGTCTTGCTTTCACCCAATGCTGATATCACTATTAACATGGTGATAGTTAAGATGGTGCCAGTCGGTGTGTGTTTGCACTCTGAGCCTGATTGGAGCTTTCAGAGCTCAGCCTGATAGGATACACTTTTTTCTCTCTCCCTCCCTTAGACGTCTGTTTTTTATCTAGCGTGATTAAGAGTCGACTTGACAGAGTTGGTGGTTGTTTTGTTGTTTTGCTGGTAATGGCAGCAGCATTACACTAAGTGCATGCGAGAGAAGCCTTGACATCCTTTTTTGTAGATGAAGATGAGGAGGAGGATGAAGAGGAGGAGAAGGAGTGCCCTGAATGTGGCTTCTTTTCTGAGAGGATTGTGGTTTGCATGATTGAATTATCCAGCGTTTGATGTGTTTGGGAGCATGGACACACACACACACACACACACACACACACACACACACACACACACACACACACACACACACACACACACACACACACGTATGAGTGAGTAGGTGGTTGACCAGGGGTGGGTTGACCAGGGCTGGCATGACTATAAGGCTATTTCTATGCTCCTCCACCATGCTGTACTCTCTTCTTCTTCATCCCTCTTTTCTCCCTCTCTCTCTCTCTCTCTCTCTCTCTCTCTCTCCCTCTCTCTCTCTCTCTCTCTCTCTCTCTCTCTCTCTCTCTCTCTCTCTCTCTCTCTCTCTCTATCCCTGTATCTCTCACGCTCTCTCCATTTCATTTTGCAGCCGCAAGCAATCAAACACATGAATGGGCCCACACTAGTTTGCACAGAACACACAACATTCAGTCATCCATCTTTTGCGCTCTCTCTCTGTCACACACACACACACACACACACACACACACACACACACACACACACACACACACACACACACATACACACACACTCCCTTTTCCTCTGAAAACACCTATTCGCACACTGTCACATTTTCCGAACTGGATTTGATTAAGTTGGTGTTGATCAGTTCACTACAAACAGGATTAAAGCTCTCTAGAAGGAATAACATTCCTTCGTGTTGTGTTAAACTTTACGAGTTGATGAAAAGTGCAGGCTGACTGGTGAGGGATTTAGTGTGAGGGAATATTGTGCCTCTGGTCCTGTACGCTAACTTACAGCGCTGTTTTCTTAGACGAGCTCTTTGTCATCTGCAAGCACATTTGAGTTTGTTTCCCCGGCCTGCAAATGGGAAACAACTTTTAAAAATCTTTTCTCTTTCACCTTTCACTTGGTATGTGTGTGGATATTTGTGAGCGTGTGTGTGTGTGTGTGTGTGTGTGCTAGTAGCCAACGCACTCCCATTCACAAACGACATCCTGAGATGCCTCCAAGCTCTCTGTTTACATTTTGCATTCTTTCAGGCGCTCTTATTCAAAAACCAGAGCCCTGCGAATGACCGACCACAGGAGACTGTGGAGAGAATTACCCCCCACCCTCACCCCCGCCTCTCCTCGCTCTCCCACTCTGTTCTCTATCCCTCTCTTTTCCCCCTCTGCCAAAAAGGTCTCTCTCTTTACCCCTGTCTCCTCCTCCTCCTCCTCCTCCTCCTCTCACCACCCCACCACCACTGCCGCCACTCCCCCCATCCCTGGCTGGGGAGAGAGAGAGAGTGGCCTCAGAATGCCAGATGTATTACAGAGTGAGGCACGGCAATGTAAACACTCAGCCCTGCCATGAGAGCAGGGTGGTCTGGCCTCCCTCCCTCCTTCCCTGCAGCCCTCCTTCCCTCCGCCGCTCCCTCCGTCCCTCTTCCCCTTTCCTCTCCTCCCTCCCTCCTTCCCTCCACTGTGCCGACTGCCAGAGGGGGCGGGGAGAGAAGCACCGAAACAGCGGAGAGGCAGAGAGAGATCTGGGGTGGTTGTAGGGGGGGGGGGGGTCAGCGTAAGAGGGAAGAAGCAGGAGTATAGTAGCTGCAGTGTTTTTGTGTTTTGGCTGCCGCTGTGCCTGCCGTGTGTTAGGAGGGAGATTGGGTTGTGGATTGATGCTTTTCAGGCAAGGACGGCAGAGTTTTTCACGCTCTCAGACTATTCGTAGACGTCTCTGAATTACGTGTTGTTATGTGAGTTCTTGCAGCCCCGTATAGATACAGTGTGTGAGTGTGTGTGCGGCCCTGTAGCATGCCTGAGCGCCGAAGCCATGCAGCAATAGCGATTCCTACAGAATGACGTCATGCAATCTGATATAAACAACAATTACGCCAGTGCCACACACACACACACACACACACACACACACACACACACACACAGCACGTTGGAACTATGTTAGTCCATCATTCAAGCACAGCGAAGGTTCTTGCCTCAATTATTATGATTTCAGAGCTTCTTCCCATTATGAGTTTCTCAGTAGTTCTGATAAACCTAGTGAGGTATTTTGTTCAGCCCTGGAATAGGAACTACACATGTTCGTAGTCAGGAAAGTTCCTGGTTTCCTGGAAGGTTTGGGTTGCTGAATGCATTAAGACGGACTGAACACATGTGTGTTGTTCTGTACAACAGATGATGATGTGTGTGTAGCCAAGTTCACATTCACTTTTTGCACTTTCTTTGTTCGCGTCAATAAAAATGATAATTATTACATTATAATTAAGTTATTACCGTTCCCGTCATCTTCAGTATATCAACAGATGTCTTATTCTGTCCCTGGTTCTTTTATGTGTGTTATATTCCATACATAGGAATGTGTGACTTTGGGATACCTGGAATCACGGGTCATCTTTCCAGGAAATGACAGCGAGATGGCTGGCTGAGATTGGCTGCTGCGTCTCATGTCACGGTCTGTTATGGCTGGGCTGTGGGCCAATCACACGGCAGGTTGTGCACCCCGGGGGAGACGGCTCACCTGGACCACACTCAACAACCACAGCAGAGCTCACATCAGAGTGTGATGAAGATCTGTGCATTCTTATTTTGTTGGTATCTTAATTCGAAATAGTATAAAGTGACGGCTGGTGTTTCTGCCTCTGAGGTTGGAATTGCTCGAAATCAGAGTGAAATATCTTGCGTCTTCATGGCAACACGCATCAATTAATACATCATTTCGCCTGACACCTTGGGATTTTTACTTGACCCATGACCGTTGCACACACACACACACACTCCTATAAACACACAGGGTTTCTGTCAGTGTTGTCTTTCCTACCACTCTTTCCGCCGCTCTGTGAATCCAGTGGTATTGAAAACCGTTTTTTGAAGGGGGTGGGGGGGTTAGGAGGGAAAGTGGGACCTGAATGAAGGCAGCAACGTGGAAGAATCTGCCCATTGAGGAGTGTGTGAATGTACACCTCGGGCCCAGGGGAAGCTGCATTGGGAGCCAGCCGACTGCTAAATACACCCATTGCAGAGGCTGCAGGGGCCGAACAGGTGATTAGCATAATCAGGGGCGAGGGGAGCCATACATATGGTAATGCTGGAGCTGGGGATGAGGGTCGGTGTTATGGGTGGGGGGTTTGAGTTGGCAACCAGGGCGTCAGGGGTTGGGGTCCTCAGGAGTGTTTGGCTGCGCGGGGAGACGCTGAGTTACAGCTGCACGTCAGAGCTTCACTTACCCAATTCTCTTGCACTTTCTCGCTCTCCAGCCGCTTCCTCTCACTCACTGCTTCACCTCTTGTCTCTTTCTCTCTCTCTCTCTCTCTCTCTCTCTCTCTCTCTCTCTGCCGGGCTTGTTTTGTGTGGTCGCCCCTCCTCTTTGAAAGCTGGAAGGAGGGAGGGAGGGGTTGGGCAGCGGGGTGCGATGGGGAGACGTAGGGGTGGGTGTGGGGGCTCGCTATGGGTCAGACAGGGTCTCAGCTCTCAGTGAGGCCTTCCATCACGTATTTGTGGATGTGCCCACACCTGCATCAGACAGCTCACAAATAATGTCACTTTTACTGATACTACAACCGTTACAACTGTCACTGTTTCTGCTATTACTACCTGAGCCACTACAAACAAAGACAGAGACAGTGGAAGTATGGCAACAGAAATGTTATATGGCCCAACTGCCCCAAGACAACATGAGAGAAAATACAGAATGCAGAATGTTGACAGGCAGAGAAAGAGACACACACACACACAGCCAGAAGGAAGAATGGAACAGGTGGTTTCTCCTGGCAGATCAAAGGTCTGACAGGCAACTGGCAGCAGCAGCTGAGAGGGAGAAGAGAAGGACAATGAGGAGGAGAGGAGAGGAGAGGAGGTGTAGGACATGAGGATGACGATCAACCTGAACACACTGACCGAGTTACTGCTGATCATACTCACACATCACACAAACCAAAGTACGCTTAGGACGGATAACAGACCGATGTTATGTGACAGGAAATTGATTCCTTCAGGCATGTAAACGTCTTAATTGGAGTTTGGACAAACTATACGGACGAGTACTGAGCGCATGTAAACACAGTGAGAGAAGTTGACCTGGTTTTGGGGGGGCTTCCTCTGCACCACAGGGGGTCTGCTGAGTGGGGACCTAATCCAGCTAATCCTTTCTTTGCACACACTCTCTCACACACTCACACACACACAGTAAATAAGGGGCAAGACATGACAGATATTTTATTTCTTACACATTGTAGGAAGCAATCGGTGACTGTTTATGCATGTGTGTGCCAGGTCAGAGGCAATTTTGAGTCCAGTTGTTTGCCACTGGGAACGCACCTTTCCCCTGAATAGTTTGGGATCCTTTCCGATGTCGGACGAGAGAGGCGGAGCCAAGATGCTGTATGTTACATAGGAAAGAGTGAGAGAGCGAGAGAGAGAGAGAGAGAGAGAGAGCGAGAGAGAGCGAGAGAGAGAGATACAGAGGGAGGGAGAGGAGGAGGTGGGCTGGTGTTGACAGAGGGGCTGGGCTGATTGCCATCATGATCTGGCCAATCACAGGCTAATGCTGAATAGAGCAAAGAGAGAGAGAAAATTAGGGTAGCTAGGGGGTGGGGGGTCTGGGTTCACAACTGAAAAAGGGGGGCGGGACCGTGGGGGTGATGTCAGCTCCTTAGAAATCCACTTTCTCTCCCTGCGTCTCCCCCACTTTCCCCCACAGTGAGAATAGGGAGGACCCGGGGTTAATGTTATGCAACACACTGAATACCCACACAGAGGGCTGCCTCCTCTCCTCTCCTCTCCTCTCCTCTCCTCTCCTCTCCTCTCCTCTCCTCTCCTCTCCTCTCCTCTCCTCTCCTCTCCTCTCCTCTCCTCTCCTCTCCAGTCCGATCCTAACCACCTAGACATTTATCATGTCAAAATGTCAAACACCTTCAGTCCTTTGTTTGGTCAACCCTGTGTGATGTCATTGTAAATTGAACACGTGTGGATTTTGTTTGGATGGATTTTGTTGGAAGTTAAAGTTTGCTTAGGCTTCTGTAACAGTTAACTGATTTAATGATTCATTGATTAATGAAAACAAAACAAGACGCTGGTCGTTTACAGGAGGAAATTAGGAGGTAATTGAAAAGGAGAAGAAAGTCAAAATACGGAAATAAGGAATGTCAAGCATTTGAAAGTCAGTGACACTTAGATTCAGGTCACAGCAGGGAAACATTTACCTCCAAAAGACAGTCCACTCAAAAGAATCTGGGAATATGTGTCACTGAAGACATACAGCTGTGTGTAGTACTAGTACACACTCGCGCACATGCTCACATGAACACAAATTCACATTCATGCACACACTTTCCTGGTCCAGCTGGGGTGTTAATTCCACCCCGAGGCTGCGCAAGTGTTGACCCCAGAATGCTGTAACCTCGTGAAGTGTGGAATTCTCTACGCCTCCAGGCCGTAATGTACTGTTTCCTGTAGAGGGAGAGAGAGAGAAAGAGGGAGAGCGAGAGCGCATTCCTTTGACTTGTCCCATTCCTCACTGCTTGCAGTAAATTCAAGGTCTTTGGGTGGCAGTCCAACTCTTGGAATGTGTTCAGGACAGACAGCGAGTTCTTTCTACACATGTCCCTCCCATCTTTTTTCAATTTTTCAATTTATTCCCTCTTTAACGGCAAGCACGCGAAGGAACAAACTAAGAAACGGACGCGGCCTCCTGCCTGCCGTACCTGCACGCTGCAGACTGAACACTGCGTTATTGATCCTGTCAGAGCTCTGAGAGAGTTTGAGAGATTTTGAGAGACGAGCGCAGCAGACAAGTCGACTTGTTAGTGCACTACTGTCAGTGTGCGTCGGGTCTTAATCAGTTCCATGCCTGCTCTTTTGAAAGGCAGGGGGGGGCGTTGGTGTCCCGTAACTGTGCAGTCGGCCCGGCAGCAGAAAGCATGTCGCTCCAGTTAGCCCGGGCCTGCTATTAATGATGAGTATTATAAACATGCCTTCAGATGGGATCAGATGGGAATGCTGTTTGGGTCCAGAAAAAAAGGAATCAAGTGTGTTTTCCTAATGCCCCGAGACACAGCCCCCTCCATTCCCGTTCCATTGGTCTGACTGGGTGGTCCGGCCCGGCAGAATAGGCCTGCTTATGTTTGACTTTAATACCATTACAATCCACTGAAAATATTCAGTCCGCGCCCGCTGCTGCACAAACTGACCGGAAGTGTTAAATTGGATTAAGACATGATAAAATGTTACAGATTTTTCACACAGTCGGCTCTCTCACTGGGTATTTTCCTGTGTGTGCGTGTGTGTGTAAGAAAGACAGAGAGAGAGTGAGCGAGAGAGAGAAGGCGACTTGTAAAATTATGTGAGCTTTTACTTGACATTTGGTCACTGATGATAGGAGGAGCTTAACCTTGATGTGTGTGTGTGTGTGTGTGTGGGTGTGTGTGTGTGTGTGTGTGTGTGTGTGTGGGTGTGTGTGTGTGTGTGTGTGCAGTATTGCCTTGGCTGTGCTGGGCTGGAGCTATGGGGTCCTCAAAGGGCGCTTTTGTTGCTGGGATAGCCAGGCACTGCACAAACACTGTCACACACACACACACACACACACACACACACACACACACACACACACACACACACACACACACACACACACACACATGCACTGTATATTTACTTCTGATCTAGTAAATATCTGATCTGTATATCTACTAGATGCTGTAGTTCTGCTGTAGTTCTGATATCTAGAACGAACAGCTTTTGAAATGTGATCAGCACGAGCATCCTATGCTAAACACACTCCCTCTTCTCTGTGCAGTCGGCGGGCGTGTGAACCAGGAGCTGAGATATACACGGCAGAAGATTGGCGAGGAGGCCATGTTCAACCCCCAGCTGATGATCCAGACGCCGCGGGAGGATGGAGCCAACGTCCTGACCGTGGAGGCACTGAGACAGCACCTGGATTCAGCTCTCCGAGCCAGCAGAGTTCATGTTTACCTTTATAACAGGTAACAATGCAATCTAGCACACGTTTGTGAAGCTCCTGCAGTCATGGTGAGTTTTTGTGCTACTTATGGTTACGTTATCGCCTAATGATACATTTTGTTCTCCTTTCTAGACAATGGAAATTGGAACATTTATGCTACAAATCAGGAGAGCTCGTTACAGAAACTCATTTTATGGATCAGGTGAGTTGCAAATGCTTTCGTTCTGATGTAGAAAAGCTATTTTTCAATGGAACATAGTAAAGTTATTATTGTTTATCCAGTTACAATCAAGTATGTTTTTATCTCTTCTGCTTTATCCCTTATAAACTTATATTCCAATGTGTGTGTGTGTGTGTGTTTGCCATTAGATCATCGAAAGGTTACATCCCTGCCTCATCATCACTCCACTGGACTGTTTCTGGGAGGGTGCTAAGCTCCAGTCTGGAATGGTCTATCTCCCGTAAGTGCACCAAATGCCACAGAATCTGTATTTTATGATGCATTGATGCAGTGATTAGATACATTCAACACCGTTATACGGTGAATTGATAAGATATCTTCTTCATCCTCACTGGGTAGACATGCTGCTCTCCTCACTCTGAGGCCAGCTGGCAAATTGAATAGATTCTGTTTTAAGGGAAAATAAAATCTATGAGCATACACTATGAAATGACTGGATGCTGAACCCGTCTAGAGATTGTTGCCAGGAGACAGACAGACACGAGGAGAGAGAAAGAGAGAGCGAGAGAGAGAGAGAGAAAGAGAAACTTCCTTAGCAAAGACTGCCCAAACACACTCAACCCATCCAAACAGACACTGCAGAACAAGTGTGTGTGTGTGTGTGTGTGTCCGAATTCATCTCCTCTGAAGGCTCTATTGTAGTGGTTGCTGGCATGCGTATTGCTGGCGATAGTTTCTCTCCAGTGCAGGGCCTCACACCATTGTCTGGCCCTTCTGTTGCTAATGGCCTGCTGCTACAGTAATGCTCAGTAAACCCTTGCATGCATGCTTGTGTGTGTGTGTGTGTACACGTGCAAACTCAAGGTTTTCGTGCGTCGCCGTTGCCATCATCGCATACATTAGTCTTGACGATGGCTGACAGTGTCGCTGTCATCGTTCTATGCGTGTTGCCTCCAAGTCTCAGATGGCAAATAAGGTTTTTTACTATGTTCTGGTTGGGAGCCTGGGAATAATGACCCAAGCCTGGTTAAGCACATACAATGTAGTCTGAGAGAGAGAGAGAGAGAGAGAGAGAGAGAGAGAGAGAGAGATTGGAATGTGTGAAGCATAGAGAGCAGAGAGACGAGCGCTGGTTAGCAGCAGGAATCCCGCTTCTCCATTTAATGTTTTTATCACATTCTTGCGGTGTCAATTCAAGTTCTTAGTATACACCAACAAAATTTGTCCATAAGTAAGAGAGTAAGAGGGGAAATATGAAGCTGAATTTCAATTTCTCAAATGTCAGCTTTTAATGCAGCACAAACCCAAACGTGTCTCTGCCTTACGATAAAAAAAAAAAGTAACTTAAACTCTGATCAATTACAACAAGGAGGGTATGAAGAAGATGATTCAAATTACAATAACAAAACTTTACATTACAAAACTTCATTTAAAACATGAAATAGAGGGAAATAAAGTGGTGATGATCATCTTCTCAGCGTGGTGAGCACTGTCTTTGTCTCCACAGAGGTAAACCTCCTTTGCAGTGGACCAACTTTGACCCAAAGGATTTCCTGGAGGAGCTTCGGGCTGCAAATTTCCCCGTGGAGACCTTTGAGGACATGCTGGAGAAGGCGGACGTCGGGCACGGCTACATGGATCGACCCTGTCTGAACCCGGCTGACCCCGACTGCCCCCTCACTGCACCCAATAAGAATGCCACTAAGGTACACACACATACACACACACACACACACACTGTGTCACGCACCAACCTGTGGATCATCTTTGTAGGTTGCTGATGATTATTCCTTCCTGTTTGTTGTTCCTCGCAGCCATTCGAGGTGGCGCGGGCCCTGAGCGGCGGCTGTCACGGTCTGTCCAGGAAGTACATGCACTGGCAAGAGGAACTAATTGTAGGAGGGACCACCAAGAACGGCAGCGGACCCCTGCTCAGGTGACTCACACACACAGACAGCCTCATAAACACTGCTGTGATCACTGCAGCACTTATTCTGCAAAGATGTGTGTGTGTTTTTGTTCTTTTATACTCTCCAAAACTATACAGGCGTGCATGTGTGTGTGTGTGTGTATGGCTAGTTGGGTGCTGTAAATCTTGCAGTCATTAGCAGATTCCAGTGAAATCTTATAGCTCCAGCTGTTCCTGCTCAGCTCTCACCGCTCTGCTTGGACATTACATCCCTGCATACACACATATACACTTACACACACATGTGCACACAGTGATCTATTGCCTGGCTACTTTGTACAAATACACAGATATTTAAGGTACACGGACATGATTCCAGCACAAGCACCGGGACAAAGCCTGTAGATTATGTGGCATATACTGTATGTGGAGCCTGTAGTGCACACAGTTGGACGTGTGCAGTAACCGGGCACATTATACACACACAAGCATATTGTGAAGGAACATACAAACATGCATTAAACACTCATGCAAAATTAAAGAATTTGCATGTTATTCAGCAAAAACAATACTTGTGAATTCTAAAACAGACCACTTATTTTCTTATTAAAATTGCTGTTAGGATGATGCATGCAAACTCACACACTCACACACTCACACACACACACACACACACACACACATACTGTCCACAGAGTACAGAGGAGTGAGTTGTTTGTTTTGCGGTCATGTTTTTTCCTGGCAAGGTTGGGTCATTAGGGTGTTTGCCTGCGTGTGTGTGTGTGTGTCTGGTGGTCAGTCTGTCTGTCTGTGTGTGTGTGCGCATGGATCTCTGTCCACTGTGCTGTTAATACTGGCGTAGCAGTTTCTCCATCTTGTTTACTAACAGTGATCACATTCATTTCTGCTCCTCGGCGTCATAAAATGCGATGAATTACAGGTACATAGATGCGTTTTTATCGCTGTTTAGGTCTCACTAATCAATTGTATCATCACGTTGGAGTGTTTGGTCAATGGGGTGTGTGCGTTACATTATCAGCGTGTTCTCAGTGACACTTCAGCCCGTGTTATTCCATCTCCGGTTGATCGGGAGCTCCTGTTGGACCTTGTAGCTGTCTTGACAAGCACCCAAGATTCCTAGCTCACCCAGAGACATTTGCCCTCCTTGTCTTTGGACTGAGTGAAGGTTGGCAAGTTCTCAGCCCGGTGGGGTCCAGAGCTTTAATAACCCGCAGATATGCTGCGAATCTGTCTCACTGTATAAACTCCAACCTGTCCTCCCTTCATCCCTGCCTCCCTCCAGTGCCCAGGCCTTACAAACCATGTTCCAGCTGATGACGCCCAAGCAGATGTTTGAGCACTTGCGGGGCTACGATGAGGTTT